>NC_037673.1:170700618-170790962 GCF_003255815.1 Theropithecus gelada | reverse complement strand
GATCTCCTTCCTTCCTTCCTTCCTTCCTTCCTTCCTTCCTTCCTTCCTTCCTTCCTTCCTCTCTCTCTCTGAGACAGTTTTTTATTCTCTCTTGCTGCCCAGGCTGGAGCGTAATGGCGCAATTTTGGCTCACTGCAACCTCTGCTTCTCAGGTTCAAGCAATTCTCCTGCCTCAGCCTCCAGAGTAGCTGGAATTACAGGCATGCACCAGCATGCCTGACTAATTTTGTGTTTTTAGTTGGTCAGGCTGGTCTCCAACGCCTGACCTCAAGTGATCCGCCCACCTTGGCCTCCCAAAGTGTTGGGATTACAGGCGTGAGCCACCACACCCGACCTACATTTTTCTTTTAAATTTATAAGGGAGTTTCCAAAAGGCTCCTGCCCTTTTACACTGCTGCCACCATTTCATATCTAAGTATTTTCATCCCCTACACCAGCACTATCTACCAGACTCCACCTGCCCACCCATGCAGCAGGTGACTTCCTGTTCTCTTGAACAAATCGCAGAAGATACAACACCGCAATTTCTCATTTGCCACTTTATAAATGCCCCCCATCCACCTTCCCTTTCGAGCCTATGCATCCTAATTTTCTTAATGCTATCCCAGAATTGGTGTTCACAAAGTCATTTGTTCTATAAGCATTTTCTTTTCCAAGGTATTTCTCACTCGTAGCTGAAAGTCAGCTCTCCTATTAGAGGCAGAGGAGAGGTGCTAGCAGAAAAGCAGCCAGAGGGATGGTGCATTCTTTGAGGTACTTAACTTTCGGACGCCTGGCAGGTTTCCAGGTAGGGTGATACAGGCTTTCTTGGTTAAGTCGGGTCAACTAGCCTTTGTTGTAAAGGCTCAGCCCTGTAATTGCTTTCAGAGGCCGCCCCGATCGCCTCTCTGAGCTTCTCAGATTTAACTCTGCACTCTAGCAGGTATCCACCCTGCCTCAGAGTTGGTGTTAAAGCGCCTGCTTCAGAGCCCTGCCTGTGGATTAGTGACGGACACGCCTGGAGTGCTCTGAGATCCGAAGCTGAAAGACGGAGATTTCTTAGAGACATTATCTCAATCTCTCCACAGACAGAACAAAGCCAGCCCAGGCAGAGCAGATGGCATGAGGGAGACACTGAAATAGGTAGAAGCAGGAGGTGAAACATTATTAAGGACCACACAGAGGCAGGATAAAGACCCCTCTGGCAACCATTTCCATCTGCCCTAACCCCTCCCAAACCTACAACTTCTTCTAATTCTAGGATCATTCTGGGTCTAGAACCCATCCTGTGTCTCAGGAATCAAGCAAAGCGATGGCAGAGCTATGACTCAACGTAAGGGATTAATTAAGCCGTGGCATCAGATGGAAAGACACCTTTATGATTCAAGCGCAAACGATGACACAGCAAGATGGGAGAGTCCTTGACACCTGGCTTGGCTGCTTGTTTTCACAAGAGTTCCTTTCTAGAACCAGCGTCTCTTGCTCATCCTAGCTGGAATGGGCCTGAGGCACACAGCAGCTACTCTCTGCTTCAGATGGCAGCCGCTTACTGAGCGCCTCGAATGCGCCAGGCTGTATGCTGTCCATGAGCTCAGCTGGGCGTGCGCTTAACCTTGCCTAATGGTTTTTGGGTGTTTGTACTACATTCACCATCTTCTGCATTATGCACACCTGAAGGTGATCAAGGACTTTATTTTACTTTAAATGTTATTTATAGGGTCTCACTCTGTTGCCCAGGCTGGAGTGCAGTGGCGCTATTATAGCTCACTGTAGCCTTGAATTCCTGGGCTCAAGCAATCCTCCTGTCTCAGCCTCCTGAATAGGTAGGATTACAGGCCACCATACCTGGCTAATTAAAAAACAATTTTTTTGGGGGGGGGGCCAGGAACCGTGGCTCATGCCTATAATCCCAGCACTTTGAGAGGCTGACGCGGGTGGATCATTTGAGCTCAGGAGTTCAAGACCAGCGTGGGCAACACGGTGAAACCCCATCCCTACCAGAAAATACATACAAAAATTAGCCAGGCATGGTGGGCACACACATGTGGTCCCAGCTACTTGGGGGGACTGAAGCAGGAAGCTGTCTTGAGCCCGAGAGGTTGAGGCTGCAGTGAGCCATGTTCACGCCACTGCTTGCCAGCCTGGGCAACAAAATGAGACCCTGTCTCTAAAAACAAAACAAAACAAACTAATATATATATATTTGTAGAGATGGTTCCTTGCTGTGTTGCTCAGGCTGGTCTCAAACTCCTGGCCTCAAGTAATCCTCCTACCTTGGCCTCCCAAAGTGTTGGGATTACAGCATGACCAACCATGCCTGGCTGAAGCTTTCTTTATAACTTTGCTTCTTTCAAGGCCTAGAGGTCAGGCCTATCTGTCTACATGCAAAAGATGCTTTAACCACAGGCACCACAGAACCAACCACTAGCCTTAGGAGTTCCTGATTATTCAGTTCAATGTGCCTAAACATGCATAGTGTAGAAGGTGGATAAAGAGAAGATTTGAGAGGAGAAAGTTCTTATTCTGAAATTTCACTTCTGCCATTAGTAATAATAATAATACGATACCTATCAAATGTTTTGCACATATACTACACATGCGATGCTTTCTGTGCATTATCTCAGTTTATCCTGACAAGAATCTATGAAGTACATATTGTTGTTAGCTCCAATTTATACATGAGAAAACTGAGAACTAAGAACCCAAGGTAGGCCAGGCGTGGTGGCTCACGCCTGTAATCCCAGAACTTTGGGAGGCCGAGGGGGGTGGATCACAAGGTTAAGAGATGGAGACCATCCTGGCCAACATGGTGAAACCTTGTTTCTACTAAAAATACAAAAATTAGCCAGGCGTGGTGGCGGGCACCTGTAGTCCCAGCTACTCGGGAGGCTGAGTCAGGAGAATTACTTGAACCTGGGAGGCAGAGGTTGTAGTGAGCCAAGATTGTGCCACTGCACTCCAGCCTGGGTGACAGAGCAAGACTGTCTAAAACAAAACAAAACAAAAAAGAACCCATGGTGATATAGCTAGTAAGTAATAGAGCCAACATTACTTTCAACAGGGCCGATTATTTCTAGGGTGACCAACCATTCTGGTTTGCCTGGAACTTAGGGTTTCCTGAGACATGAAACTTTCAGTGCTAAAATGGAAATAAGTCACCCTAATTATTTTCTGAGCACATTTTATTAATACAACAAAGCCTTGGTTAATGTATGAGTATTTTGTTCATATCAAGTTTTTTTTTTTTTTTGAGATGGAGTCTCGCTCTGTCACCCAGGCTGGAGTGTAATGGTTCGCTCTCGGCTCACTGCAAGCTGCGCCTCCCAGGTTCACGCCATTCTCCTGCCTCAGCCTCCTGAGTAGCTGGGACTACAGGCGCCCGCCACCACGCTCGGCTAATTTTGTTTTTGTATTTTTAGTAGAGACGGGGTTTCACCGTGTTAGCCAAGATGGTCTTGATCTCCTGATCCGCCCGCCTCAGTCTCCCAAAGTGCTGGGATTACAGGTGTGAGCCACCGCGCCCAGTCATATCAAGTTTTAGAAATCATAGCTTTGAGTATTCTTCATTGATTTAAATTCTGTTCCTCATTTTCTATGTCTCAAAAATACCTAATTTACATAGGTATTTTTCTAGTGGTAATATTCATTTGAATTGGATTTTATTTTATTTTATTTTATTTTTTGAGGTGAAGTCTCGCTCTGTTGCCCAGGCTAGAGTGCAGTGGCATGATCTTGGCTCACCACAACCTCTGCCTCCAGGGTTCAAGTGATTCTCCTGCCTCAGCCTCCAGAGTAGCTGGGACTACAAGCATACACCACCATGCCTGGCTAATTTTTGTATTTGTAGTAGAGATGGGGTTTCACTGTGTTGGCCAGGCTGGTCTCGAACTCCTGACCTCGTGATCTACCCGCCTTGGCCTCCCAAAGTGCTGGGATTACAGGCATGAGCCACCGTGCCTGGCCTTGAATTGGATTTTTAAAAAATGATCTGTAATCATTTCTTGGCTAATACAAGATAAAGCCATATATAATTCTCATTAGTGATCTCAAAATTTTATTGCTTATCTCATTACTAATCTGATTCTTCCATAAACTTGTCATCACTTTGCCTCCTAACTAGTCACATAATTGACTAGTGCAAAGAGCAAATATCACAGTGAAAACAGAATAGTTAAACTCACCTGTGATTAAAATAGTACATCAAAATGGTGGGGATAGAGTCTAGCTTTAATTGCAACAAAAACAAATGGTAAGTTGGGCCTAATTAATCTATAGAGCTTCTGCATAGCAAAATAAACTATCCACAGAGTAAGCAATTTACAGAATGGGAGAAAATATTTGCAAAATTTGCATCTGACAAAGGTTTACTATCCAAAATCTATATGGAATTTAAAGAGTTGAACAACCAGAAAACAAATAACCTTGTTAAAAAAAATGGGCAAAAGACATGAACAGACACATTTCAAAAGACATACAAGTGGCCAACAAACACACAACAAAATGCTCTTTGTGACTAATCATCAGAGAAATGAAAATCAAAACCACAATGAGGGCCGGACGTGGTGGCTCATGCTTGTACTCCCAGTACTTTGGGAGGCCAAGGCAGGCAGATCACGAGGTCAGGAGTTTGAGACCAGTCTGGCCAACATAGTGAAATCCCATCTCTACTAAAAATACAAAAAGTTAGCTGGGCATGGTGGCAGGTGCCTGTAATCCCAGCTACTCGGGAGGCTGAGACAGGAGAATTGCTTGAACCCGGGAGGCGGAGGTTGCAGTGAGCTGAGGTCGTGCCATTGCACTCCAACCTGGGCAACAGTGCGAGACTCCGTCTCAAAAAGAATAACAGCAACAACAAAAGCACTACAATGAGATTCCATTTTATACCAGTAAGAATGGCTACTACTAAAAAGCAAAAAAACAGATTCTGTTCATGTCTTTTGCCCATTTTTTTTTAACAAGGTTATTTGTTTTCTGGTTGTTCAGCTCTTTACATTCCATATACTTTAAATTCCAGATACTGGTGAGGCTGCAGAGGAAAGGGAAGGCTCATACATTGCTGGTGGGAATGTAAATTCAGCCCCTGTGGAAAGCAGTCTGAAGTTTCTCAAAAACTTAATACAGAACTACCATTTGACCCAGCAGTCGCATTATTAGATATATATCCAAAAGAAAACAGATCTTTTTACATGCTCTCACATGTTCATCACAGCTGTATTCACAATAGCAAAGACATAGAATCAACCTAGGGGCCCATCAATAGTGGATTGGATAAAAGAAATGTGGTATGTATACACCATGGAATACTATGCAGCCATAAAAAATGAAGTCATGTCCTTTGTAGCAACATGGATGCAACTGGAGGTCATTATTCAAAGCCAATTAGTGCAGGAACAGAAATCCAAATACTGCTTGTTCTCACTCATAAGTGGGAGCCGAACAGTAGACTCACGGATGGAAAGATGGCAACAATAGAAACTAGGGACTAGTAGAGTAGAAAGGGAGGGAGGGGAGCAAGAGTAGAAAAATTAACTATTGGGTACTATGCTCAGTACCTGGGTGATGGGATCATTTGTACTCCAAACCTCAGCATCATGCTGTATACCCAGGAAACAAACTTGCATATGTATCCCCTTAATCTAAAATAAAAGTTTTAAAAGGACAAAAAAAAAAAAAAAAAAAAGGAATCTGGCCTTGTAGAGAGAGGAAACCACACTCTTTTTTTTTTTTTTTTTTTCAGACAGACTGTCTTACTCTGTCACCCAGGCTGAAGTATAGTGGTACGATCATAGCTCGCTTATAACCTTGAACTCCTGTGCTCAAACAATTCTGCCTCAGTCTCCCAAGCAGCACCACCACATCTCGCTAATTTTAATTATTTTTTGTAGGGATGGTCTCAGTATGTTGCCCAGGCTGATCTTGAACTCCTGGCCTCAAGCGATCCCCCTGCCTTGGCCTCCCAAAATGTTGGGATTATGGGTGTGAGCCACTGTGCCTGGCCAAGCACACATTTAAAATGTTTTATTCTTCTTACAGTTGGCAAATATTATAAATGTTCTACTTTGCGCCTGGTGCTCTACAAGATGCTGAGATGCAATGGTTAATAGGACCCAGTTCCTGCTTTCATTGTCCAGCAAAGTTGATCATAACAACCAATTACACAATTAATTATTTGACCTCAGCGATGATCCAGACTACATAGAAGTATGAGAAGTACCGGGGCCTGTGGGTGGGGGACACTTAGCATAGCAAGGTAACGACTCCAGGAACCTGCAAGGATGAAATTAGAACGCTGTGCCTGACTCAGAGGTGGTGTCTGAGAGGTCAAGGTGAGGACAGAATGTAGCGCCTCCTGCGTATAGGTCTTCCAAAGATTGAAATGACGACGGAGTGAATGGAGTGAATCCATAGTTGTTTGGAAGGGAATTGTAGAAAGGGAGAGGAGAGAAGACACCACGTGGGTGAGAGCAGTGATGCCACTTGACATTATCACAAATTAGAAAAAAGTACAGCTGTGCAGGAGACCCCTAGAAAATGACTATGGTGTTACAATTTCTGCGGCAAATGAGAATATGTATTTGTGTATGTGGAGGCACTAGGCATTTTTATTTAATCCTCACTAGAATTCTTCCTGTTGGCATGATTATCATTGTTTTGCGCATGAAGAAACTGAGGCTCAGCGAGGGGAAGCTGGAAAGTCACCCTGCTAGAAAATAATTAAGGGGGGCGGGGGGAGGGATTGCATTGGGAGTTATACCTGATGTAAATGACGAGTTGATGGGTGCAGCACACCAACAAGGCACAAGTATACATATGTAACAAACCTGCACGTTATGCACATGTACCCTACAACTTACAGTATAATAATAATAAATAAATTAAAAAAAAAAAAAAAAAGAAAATAATTAAACTACATATTAGAAAAAGCACACACAGTGGAGTCATTCCTCCTAGACACTCTCAAACATTGTGAGCTCCAGTTTTTCTAAGATGAAAATAATAATCCCTCTTTTGTTGGGGTTATTCCCACGAAAATAATACTGTGTTTTCATTGCCCACTGATAAAGCACATAGTAGGTGCTCAAGAAAGGGCATATTCCTGCTTGGTGCCATGTCTCCTTCATACCTCAGTTGCCGTATTAGTATTGCTTTAGCCTTGTGAGAGGGTTTTCTTGGAGCTTTAGGGGAACACCGAATGGAAGAGACGTTCTGAGCTGTGACCTTTGATGGGTTGGAACAAGTTGCCATCCGCTGAGTGGCAGGGGCAGACACAGAAAGTCAGCAACTTCCAGAACCTCAAACGCGGTGCTCATCGCTGAGGGAACACCTGCGGAGGGCCGTGGGATCAGGAGAGGCTTCCCAAGATGCTGAAAGAGGACTCAAGACAGCAACATCATTTGCTCGCCAAGGGGCACTCACAGAAGCTAGCACGGGGTTTTTTAAGCATCCCAGAAAAACGAACACATATTCCATCTTGCATGGAAGAAACATCTGATTGCCCTGCCTGGTCAATTTTTTCAAAGCTGAATAGCCATATCGTGAGACAATAGTTCTTAATGTTGAAGCACTGTAAACACAGATGTGCATGTGTGTGTGCGTGTGCACACACACACACACACACACCCCAAAAAACAAAAACCACACCAAATCGAAACCCAAACTAGACTTTGAATCAGATTAACCTGGATCCTGGCTTCTCCACCTCCAAGCCTTGGGACGTGAAGCTAGTACTCTGATGTCCCTAGCCTTGGTTTCCTTCGTTATAAAAGGAGAATAATACTATCTACTTTGCAGGGTTACTAGGACTGAAGCTGTGTGTAAGGCACGTAGCTGAGAACGTGGCACATGGTAAACATTCATTATCTGATGTTTCACATTTTGAGCGTTCTGCTGGGCACTGGAACATTAGGGCAACATATTTTGTGTAAAAGCCTTTCCTAAATGCAAGTTTTCAGTTTGGATTTTATTATGGGGCAGGCACGGTGGCTCACGCTTGTAATCCCAGCACTTTGGGAGGCCGAGGCAAGTGGATCACCTGAGGTCTGGCCAGCATGGTGAAACCCCATCTCTACTAAAAATACAAAAATTAGCCAGGCATGGTGGTGCGTGCCTGCAGTCCCAGCTACTCAGGAGGCGGAGGTTGCAGGAGAATCGCTTGAACCCGGGAGGAGTTGAGATCATGCCATTGCACTCCAGCCTGGTCAACAAGAGCAAAACTCCGTCTCAAAAAAAAGAAAAAAAAAAGATTTTTGTTATGAATATTTTCAAACATATAAACCACGAGAGAGAGAGAGAGAGCACAGTTTAATGAATCCCCGTATGCCCAGCACCCAGCTTCAATATTTGTCAACTCATTGGTCAATCTTGTTTTATTTTTACCCCTTTCCTATTCCCCAGACTTGTCATATTTTGAAGCAAACTTGGGCATCATTTTATCCACAGATATTGCAAGCAATTTTTTTTTTTTTTAAATAGAGTCTTGCTCTGTCACCTAGGCTGGAGTGCAATGGCTTGATCTCGGCTCACTGCAACCTTGGCCTCCCAGGTTCAAGCAATTCTCCTGCCTCAGCCTCCTGAGTAGCTGGGATTACAGGCACGTGCCACCACGCCTGGTTAATTTTTGTTTGTTTTAGTAGAGACAGGGTTTCACCATGTTGATTAGGCTGGTCTCGAACTCCTGACCTTGTGGTCTGTCCATCTCAGCCTCCCGAAGTGCTGGGATTACAGGCGTGAGCCACTGCGCCCAGCCTGCAAGCTATTTTTAAATCAAGTTATCAGTTATTTGTTTGTCAGGGGAAATAATCCAAATTCCTTTTTGTGGGTGAGGTTTTTTAAGGTAAAATTTACATACAGTAAAATTAATCTTTTAGAGTATCGTTCTGAGTTTTGGCAAACCCAAATTCTTTAGACAATTCTTCAGGCATTTCTTTATCTAATTTAAAAACATATATTCCAGAATTAACTAGATGAATGAATACACAGTGTTTTGCAATTCTTAGTGACATTAACAGAAGAAGAGGAAGCGTCCTCCCTCAGCGGGTTCCTGAATCACAGTTTATTTTGACTGGGAAACATAACATGTTTGATTGGCTGGAACATAAGCCACCCAGGAATAGGTTTACTAGCATCAAGCATTGTTTAGGGCAGCTAAGTTGATGCTGATGCTTTCATTCCTAATGGCCAGAATGGATGGAAGGTTTCTAAGAAGCTTGATTATTATTGGGTTCATTAATAACTAACCTTAACATGACT
Organism: Theropithecus gelada; assembly: GCF_003255815.1. NCBI lineage: Eukaryota > Metazoa > Chordata > Mammalia > Primates > Cercopithecidae > Theropithecus > Theropithecus gelada. Next base: position 170,781,734 of record NC_037673.1, on the reverse strand, counting down.
ATTGGGACTGTGATTAATCCAAATAAAAGTAACTTTGTTAATGAAGATTTTGTGTGTGTGTGTGTGGGGTAACTGCTATATACTCAAATAACAAAGAAAAAGAACTAAACTAGAAACAAGTGCAGATGCCAGGAAGTCAGTCACAACTGCTTTCCTCTCCGGGATCCCCTCTGGCAGCCTGAGAAGGCCTCCCAGCAAGCACGCCCTCTGTTGTTTCCCGGTTACTTTGTTATCTCTTCATCTCTGACTTCGAAGGACAGCACCGTTTCCTAGGAAGAGAACCCCTGTTGGACCCAGACCAGGACAGTTCAGGAAGACCACCTCACCCTCTGAGTGAGTCTGGAGCTGCGGTGTCGTTCAGAGCTCCTTGCTTTTCGTGCCATCTGTAAGAGGATAATGATTTACTTACAGAAGCACTTGCCTGGGGGCCGTCAAGGCTGAACATTGCATTTCATCACAACTGACTCTGAACAGTTGAAGCTATGAACGTTAAGTAATCACAGTACCTGAGACCCCTACAGCCCCAAACTACAAACAACATACAGATTTAGGGCTCATTCTGTCTTGTCCGGAGGGCTCATTTTCAAGGCTTAATACCATCCTGAATTCTCCTTTTTTCAGCACTCAGAAACCGCTGACTTCCCCCGCCTTGGAGAACTACTAAGTGAATTTCTTCATGGGCATGTGCGGCCTTGCTTGGCAGAGTTAATAGCCTCATTCTGTTTCTTGTGTTTATGGTTTGTGTTTTGTTTTATTTTTGTTGTCAACTCTCTGTTTTTTTTTGTACAGCAGAAACAATAGAGGTTCTACCGAAATGGCCTTGACCAGCCTCACTCGCTGGTGCTGGTGAACATCTCGGCCAGACAACACGGGTCCCTCTGTGCTCAGCTTTGGTCTTCTGCTGGGCCTGCACTGAGACAGGGTCTCCGGGTAGCCATCAAGCTCAGATGGTGTGATTATGTTTCTTGCATGGACACCGAGCTTACTTTATTTAATCTAGGTGGCCTGAGTTGCCATGCTTTTGACTTGTTTTGTCATTCTGGTCAGCAATCTCCAGCAAGACTTGGTTTTAACTTAGAGTCTTTCCAGTGGCACTTTCAGTCTCGATATGCTGTGTATTTGTTTGTCTATGTTTCCTCTGGGGAAGAGAAGCAAACAGTCTTTCCTTGGGGTTACTTGTTTGTCTTTTGGCTGATGAAGGAACCCATTCTACACCTGTTTTTTTGTGAAGCATGGGAGCTGCCAAGTTCAAAAATGGTTAACACATTCCCTTCAACCCAACATAAACTACTTCAATTCTACAATGGGCAACCTTTTCAGTTGGTAGTAAACTCTGTTATTGTACCATACTCTAGGGATATCAGATCCAGATAGAAGCAAACTAATGAATCCGATTATAAATTCTCAAATTCTATGGGAGCCCTTAAGTTAATTGCTTTGTAGAGACTTAAAAGCACTTATATAAATTTAAAATAAAAGAACTCGAGAATTTCCAAAAACAACCTAACCTCTATTGTTATTAAACATTTTGGTTCTTTTAATGGATATTTTCCTGCCAAGCCTGCACCTCTAAAAAGAAAGGTTTAGCTGTGAGTTAAGTTAATGATTTTGGTCACTGGGTTGTATACTAAGATGAAATGGAGTTCATTTGGTGCTTTTATACAATTTAGAGGGTTAATTATTGTTATATGATATAGGAGAAATTTGTAATTATGGATATAATATTTATCATCAAGAAATATTTGAGGATTAGCCTATTTTGATAGTCTTCTTTCTGATTTTAACATGATATAAAAATAATTTTAGCATAATATTCTAGTTTACACCAGAGAGCTTAAATAATTTGAATTTCCTAAATTTCCTAGATTTGTCTTAACGTGGCTTTCATAAATGTTTAGAATTATAAATATGTAAATATATGTATTCAATTAGATTAAATTACAATAACCAGTGTCTTCTAGAACCAAGTCTTTCAAGACATTAGTCCAATGTTTTCTTATCTAATGTCTTCTAATCTAATCTAATGTCTTTTAAGAAGACATTGGTTATTGCAACTTCAATCATGCAACAAATTATGGGAATCTACAGAATTATTAGAAACGATTGATGTAAATTCTAAAGTGGTATTTTTCTGATACTTTTAGTATCATTAGTGATCTTTTGCTATTAGTTATTATTTTTTGAAAGGTGACTTGAATTTAATTTCTAAGATCTCTAATTGATTTTGAAATCATAAAAGTTAGCAATTAACAATTTTTATTTCAAATTTCTAAGGGAAGAAAAGATGTGTGTGGTTTTCATGTGTATTGGTTTTCTATTGTTGCTGTAATAAATTACCACGAACTTAATGGCTTAAAGAAACAAGCGTATTATCTTTCAGATCTGGAGGTCAGAAGCGTAAGTCTAAAGTCAGAAGTCTAACCTCAAGGTTTTGGCCGCGCTGCATGTCTTCTGGACACTTCGGGGACAATCTCTTTCCGCGCCTCTTCCAGCGTCCAGAGGCTGCCTGCATTCTTTGGTTCCTTCCTCCAATCTTCAAAACCAGCAGCTAAGCATCTTTTCTCCTCTCTGACTTCCTGCTGCCCTCTTAAAAGGACCCTTGTGATTAAATCAGATCCACTCAAATAATATGAGATAATCTCAAGATCCTCAACTTAATAACATCTGCTAAATTCCTTTCGCCAGTTAAGACAACACAGTCACAGGTTCCTGGACCAGGACATGAACATCTTTGAGGGACTGTTATTCAGTCTATCATCTCATGTAAGTAGTTTAACTTATGTTCTTGCCTATACATGAATGCATTTACCCTTTTATAACACTTTAATAAAAATGGTAAAATCAACATGACATATATATCATCTTATGTTAAGACTAATAATGTAAAAAAATATGGAGTGTACCTATTTATGTATGTTTCAATGTATAAACACAATGGTATAGAAACATCAATAAGAAAAAGCTTCAAATATGACAGAAATGAGATGTCTAATAGTTATCAGCAAGTTATGACTTTGGACTATAGATATTCTTTCCATATGAGGAAATAAGGCATTATTCTTATTTGATGTAGAGCCAGTTCCCAGTTCTTAAGTTTGTCTTTTTTTTTTTTCCTTTTATGTTCCTTCTTACCATGCTACTAGGTTGTTTTAAATGAAGCAATAAGGATTCTTCAGGAAGGATTGACTTTTTTTTTTTTTGAAACAGAGTCTTGCTTTGTCGCCCAGGCTGGAGTGTGCAGTGGCATGATCTTGGCTCACTGCAACTTCTACTTGCTGGGTTCAAGAGATTCTTGTGCCTCAGCCTCCTGAGTAGCTGGGATTCCAGGTGCCTGCCACCGCACTTGGCTAATTTTTTTGCAATTTTAGTAGAGACAGGGTTTCACCATGTGGACCAGGCTGGTCTCGAACTCCCGATATCAGGTGATCCACCCACCTTGACCTCCCAAAGTGCTGGGATTACAGGTGTGAGCCACTGCGTCCGGCCAGAATTGACATTCATAATTATTATTATGTAACTTCTCTTAATTTGTCCCTCTGTTTAATGAGGTAATCAAGACAACTCACCATTGTTCTAGTGAAAATCTATTCTGAAGACTCTTTTTCCTATTGCTTCCCCAAAATGAGGCCCTAAACTTAGAGTCATAAAACTCTAACGATATGTTTTTCCCCTTCTCCTCCTCCTTCTCCTTCTCCTTCTCCTTCTTCTTTTTTGAGACAGAATCTCACTCTGGTGCCCAGGCTGGAGTCCAGTGGCATGATCGTGGCTCACTGCAGCCTTGACCTCCCAGGCTCAAGCAATCCTCCCACCTCAGCCTCCTCTGGGACTACAGGGATGCACCACCACGCCCAGCTAAGTTTTGTATTTTTTGTAGAGACAGGGTTTTGTCATGTTGCCCGGGCTGGTCTCAAACTCCTGAACTCAAGGGATCCACCCACCTTGGCCTCCCAAAGTGCTAGGATTACAGATGTGAGCCACCACACCCGGCCACGGATATCTTTTAAACCCAAAATACCTTTGGGCTTTCCTGGACAGTAATTGAGTAAACACAGGGATTTTTTTTTTTTCACTGTATAAAAAGAAAAGACAATAAAAATAATTATGTCTGTCTGCCTTTCTCCAGATTTTAAGTCAATCAAAATTACCATGGGAATTTAGTTACCAAACTCAGTTTGAGTTTGTCATCCTTCTCAGAGAATTCCATGGAGTTTTCTTTTAAGGTGCTGTGCCGAAAATGCTACTAGCTGTAGTTATGGCAGGACACATTCACGGAAGTTAATTTCCATAACTGGGTTACAATTAATACATTTATCTGTAAAAATGACACCTTCCAGGTTAATGGTCAGCAACCAACTTTTGAGAACAAGAAGAGTAGCTATAGTGGTCATAATTTTTTCTAAGTCATATAGTGTAAAATTTTGCTAATGGTAAATTGTTCCACAGGAAGTAATTAATAAAGCTTTTTTATTTAACTCTTCGTGAGATCAAGGAAAATGTCCTTGTGCTGGTTGAATTAATTATACTATTTTCTGTTAAACTTTAGGTATATTTGGTTTTAATGGTGCTTAAACACTTGAGACGTCTATTTAACAATGTTTATCAATTACCAGCTGGTACTCCTTGTGGCTTTGTGTATTTCTGCTAAGATGATATCATCATCCAATGTGGACATTGGAGCAGAGAAAGAGTCTCCCATTCTGGTAGGTATGGGTGGATTTGCATGCCAGATTGGAGTTTCAGTGTTTACATACTGGCCATCACCCAAAGGACCTGCCTATCCAAGAGCGAATGGCCTAGAGGTCACAGGGATACTGGTTTCATCACCTTATACATGGGTTTCTTCCTTGGCTTGGGGTTCCTGATTAAGACTTTGCATTAGAAAGTGCCCCTAACATTGGCAATCACAACCAATGAAATTGTCCAGAATGTGCCTGCTGGTCCAACTGAACTGTGAAACCTTCACTCACTGGCTGCAATGATGTCCAACAAGAGAATCACATGTGAGTTCTTTACTGACCAAACAAGGCAGTTGTGCACTGGCTGACACCTCCTGTGAGATTTGGATTAATGTTTTGGGGTGAGTCAAGAAGTTCATATATAAAATTTAAGAACAGGAAATTTTTTGTCTAAAATGGGTTGAACTGACCAGTGGACTCTTTTCTTGTAACTTGGGCTTTTCTCTATAGGGGCTGATTACAGCATGTTACTATTAGTCATGTCGTGCCGGTTGTTGCTGTTGTCAAGTATATTGTTAACAAGGTCTTAAATGCTGTTTCCCAGCCACTGTCTTGTTCGTTCATACATCAGCTGATTCCCTTTCTTTCCTTCTTTCTTTCTTTCTTTCTTTCTTTCTTTCTTTCTTTCTTTCTTTCTTTCTTTCTTTCTTTCTTTCTTTCTTTCTTCCTTCCTTCCTTCCTTCCTTCCTTCCTTCCTTCCTTCCTTCCTTCCTTCTTTTTTTTTTTGAGACAGAGTCACACTCTGTCACCCAGGCTGGAGTGCAGTGGCTTGATCTCAGTTCACTGCAACCTCTGCCTCCTAGGTTCAAGCGATTCTCCCGCCTCAGCCTCCTAAGTAGCTGGGATTACAGGTGCCCGCAACCACGCCCAGCTAATTAGCTGACTCTATTTATAAAAGAGACTTAAGAGACTTAAACGAACACAATGAGATCTGGGACAATGGCACTGAAGCCAAATCAGCAGTGTGGACCCAAATACCTGATAAATTGCTTATCCTTTATGTTCTCATCTATTACCTCAGAAAAAGGGAGAACCAAGGGGAGGGTAATTTCCACGGACGGCAGTACTTGCCTAAGGAAGAGCAAAGCTGAATGTCGTGTGTCAGCACGATTGGCTCTGACAAATATTGAGTGACGCTTGTGTCTCAGACCCCTGATGGATGTAACTAAAGATGTTCCTGATGCATGACAACAAGACTTGGTTTAGTCTGCTGTTTTCAGACATCTGGTCTACCTCTATCCCATCAGAATGCCAGTCTTCCATGATAAATTAGACTAAACACCAGGAGCTCCCCACTTCTAAAACTTACAGAGCCCTGAGTTCTCCCGCAGAGTACTTGGTGAATTTTGCCACCGGAACGTGCTGTGTTGGCTGGCAAGTTTATAGGCTTGGTTTTGTAATTTTCTTTTTCATTTCTCATGTTTTTTATTTTATTTTTGACCCAACAGTAACACATATGGTTTCTGAATCTAAGAGATCAATCAGGATGCAGATTCTGCTTCTTTCTAAAAAATAAAATGAAAAAAAAGTTGAACTCTGGACAATCCAGTTAAAATTCTCCAGAATTTACATATGTAGGTAATGAGTTGGTGGCAACATTTTGTCTTGGTTTATCCAGATTTAACTTGAGCTTTTTACTTAGCTTCACCATCAAATGGCAGGTCACAAAAGCTGTATTATGAAATAATAAACAGTGCTATGTAGCTTCTTAAATCTCACTTATTTTTATGCATTTATGACTTTTGCCATATTATTTAAGATTTTTCTTTAAATTCACTCAGTTTTTTTACATAATTAATTTGAGAAAATAAGCTTTATATTGCCAGTGTAAATGGAGAGCAATATCATCATGTAAACATAAGATAAATATAAAAGTAAAAACATAAATATTTTTTGAATTGAAGTTTGTCTTGGTACTACCAGAAACATGCTTATCACAACTTGTAAAAAGCTTATGTGATTCAATGGCGTAGGCTTTTGGAGTTCTTTGAAATGGCCAACCCATGTGTGATACCCTGAGATCAGATGTCAGTAAAATCTAAGCCTCTGGCAGTCCAGCCTACTTCCTCCATTGTCCTGAGGCCTCTCTCTTTATGAGCATTTTATTTTTTACCTTCACGAGTGTAATGCATCTGGCTTGTCCGTCTCTCTTTGCCCTGTGTCTCCCCTGGACGTGCCTCAGAACTGGGTGCCCTAGCTTTGCTCTTTCATACTTAGGATGTTTACTATAGTAGTTAGGATTCTGGGGTTGCAAGCAATAGAAACCCAATTCCAGCTGACTTACACAACAAAACAAGATTTATTGGAAGGACTGGGGAAACTCACAGAATTGAACGAGAAGCTGAAGAAACAGGCTCTGAAAAGGATAAGAACCAAACACCTCCGAGGATCAAGGGCACAGGAAGGGGAGGGTAGTTTCTTCAGTGTCCTTACCCTGGCACACTTCCTCTCTCGGTTAATTGGAATCATCAAGCTGCATTCATCTTTGACTTCTGGGACACCTTGCCCAACCCTTTTCAGGAAACATACAGAATTCCAGCCTCAGCACTCAAGGGCCTGAGTCCCTTAGGGCAACTCTTGACTTCTCTTAGCCTCAGTTTCTTCATGTGTTAAGTGGGGGAAGATGACACTTCCTGAGGTTTAGGGAAAATAGTTATGAAAAGCAAAAAAGCTCCTCTAGTGAAGTAAATATAAGCGGAGCCACCGGAGCCACATAAATCTGGGTTCAAATCTTGATTCTAATGTACACTAGCTGTGTATCTTTGTGCGATTTATTACACTTCAGTTTCCTCATCTATAGAGGGGATAATGACAATGTTTACCTTATTGTAATTAACTTTGTATCAAGCAAATAATAAATGCACATTAATGTAAGTCATACAAGGAAAACAGGCAATAGATGTGATGATAGCTTTGTGAAGTTATTAATATCAATCACTCCTTCTTAGGGGTGAGTAGTGAAGCCATACCTTCTCCCAAATATAATGTAACAGGACAGTTATGAGAAACTTATGTTTTGAAGTAACCTTTTCACATACGAGAAAGGAAGCCCTTGTTATGAATGGTGGTGCTGGATCTCAACCTCTGTGTGATCCACAAAGCTCTGCCTGCTTCAGGCTCATGTCTTTCTGGAGCCTGAAGTGTTCTTGGCACATCTTTTATAAAAGTCAGCCTTCCTTTCTTCCTGTTGCAAATTGCATGCACATTTCTGCTCCCTGAGACCAGCCTTCATTTCTCAACCAGTCTTCTTAGCTTCCCCACCCCCTTCTCCTTAATGAGAATAAGTTGACTTGTAATTAAGGTCATATTTTATGGACCAAGAAAGGCAGTAGCTGATGTGGCCGGGGCGCTGCAGCTCCACTCAGCGTTCCTCTGGTGGATTGCGTTGACCCTCCGTTGTTGTTTCAGGCTGGAGATAGAAGAATGATTTTGATGGCTTGAAATTAACAACGGGATTTATAGCTTGTAAATAGTCCTTGTGGCGAGATTTTCCTTCTCTGCTCTAATCCCCTCTTCCCATTCAGACCTCATTTATGCATCCCTTGCCAGAAGGATTATCCTCAGAATGGAAAACAAGAGTCTTTCTAGCATCGCAAGCTGCTTCTGCTGAGAAGCCCACAAGCAGCCTCCGTGGGTCTTTGATGTGCCCCAGTTCTGCCCTCTGGGGCGGGAGCAGCTCCGCTGGCCCACCGCAGCCTGGCTGTCTGGGTCCAGCCAAGATAGTGATCACTCACTGCACGCTCTATTTTCTTCTCTCACAGCAAGAAAGTTTCTGACCTCGTCCTATTATTTTTAATGTATCTCTTAACATCATAGTCTCTGTAAAAAGACAGGCAGTGTTCCCAGACGGTCTGGCTGTGATAGTGATGGAGGAGCTGGTTTGGAAAAATGGGAACGTTCTCCAAACCGCGAAAGTCAATCTAAGCTGTTAGAGGGGTACGGAGGAGCCTGGCTGACTTCTCCTATCTTCACGTTGCACTTGCTTTTCTGACTCAAATAGGAAATAAGCGGAAGTCACCAGAGATCCCTGCTGGAAAGAAAGTTCCACATCAGAAGCAAAGGAGAGAACAATCCATGTCCAAACAGCTGTTCTGGGCTGTTGGCGCTGAGGTGGGTGGATGGGCCCAGCACTGATGAGAAAGTGAGGGGAAGGACCCCATGTCGGCTTTGCGTAACTTACACAGCTGCTGGGTAGTTGGTGAAGGGACTCACCTCAAAACCAGTGCCCCTGGGATCGGGCATGGACAATGACACTCAGTCCCGGCCTACTTGTTATCGACGGAAACATAAGTCTCTCTCCTTCTGCTCTTCCCCTTGCCCCATCATCAACCCAAAATGTTTTAGATTAACGTCAGGTTTTAAATGTGAACGACATGTCAGCAAGCCCCCTAGACAGCATTATTTAGTCTTCTAATGTTGGACGTTTGTAGTGACTGTGCATTGTACCAGCACCTTCCTCCCAGTGACATTGACATCACTCTGCTCAAATCAGTTGATTTTCCCATCACCAGCTGATTCATTGGGCAGAAACCACAAGTTCACATGCCAAGGCGAGGGCTGAACTCTGTGACCCCTCCATTGAAAAGGCAAAACTCTATCACTGTGTTTTCATGCGAGCAGGCACTGGGAAGCAGTTTGCTTTTCTTTCGTTAGATTTTTATTTTTCCTCTTTGTGGCAATGTAACCTTTCATGACACTGTTCTACCATTTGCTTCTTTGGTACCATCCTCAGTTGGAACTGGCCTATGGCGATCAATAATTTTGGAGCTCATTAATGGACTATGCTAAGGTAATTTCCACATACTATTTTTTAAAATTGTTAGAGCAACTTGTTGAAATAGGAGGCATGATCCTTATTGTGCCAAAGACAGGAAAGAAGTTCGGAGAGATTAGGAAATTGTCCAAATTACAGATGAGCTAAAAATATATTAACTATAAAAGATAAATTCCAAAAGAGTATACATAAGTGTATGTTCATTCTTCTTCTCTCTACCTCTTTACCATGGTCCCTCTCTCTCTCTTCTCTCCGGAAATATCTCTGAGCAGGTTGCACAGGAGAAAGGGTGCTGAGGCTTGAGCTGTCCTGACAGGACAGAGGCCAAGTCGGTTCTGCAGGGTTGATCCCGCCAGCTGAGACTCGGGCTTCAACACAGCAGGCCCATGACTCGTTCTTTATCATCTGCCTTGAGTTCAAAAGAAAATGATGGCAAGCGCGTACAGCGCCGGGGAGGGACAGATGGGCTTCCACAAATGTGATCACACGCACCAGCCCGTGGACTGATGATTTCAACCCAGCCCAAACCAAACGCTGCTCTTTGAAGCCTGCAAACTTTTCCTCATGACTCATCCTTTCTGATTCCCAGCCAACTTTCCACCATGGAAGGGCCTAAGGCCCAACAGAAAAGTGTCTGCTTATCCTAGGAGAGGAAGTATCCTGGAGAGCCGTGAAAACGCTTCTCAGGAGATCCCCCTGCTGGCTTTTCAGATCCACCAGCTTGAATCCTTGGGGAAACATCCAAAAATTCTAGGCTCTCCTCCAAATGGAAACTGAATCCCGAATCTTTGAAACTGTGTCCACATGCATTTCAGACCACTCACTGTGAATTTGGTTATGTTGTGGTGTGAAGTTTTGGACTGACGGCCCATCATAATACTTGGGTAAAATATGAGATTTCATGCTTTTGGATTATAGTTTCCACATAGCTTCTACCTCCCAGATGCCCCTGTCTTTCTACAAGTCTCTGTAAAAACGCTTCTGCAGAATCAGCAACATTAGATCACTGGTTCAGCCGCCTGCGTTGATTAAGTACATCCATGTCCAAAGACCAACTCAAAATGGTTTAAAAAGACAGAAAAGAATAATTGGCTCAGGAATCAGAAAGGTCCAGAGGTATTTTGGCATCAGGTGAGGCTTGATCCAGGTGCTCACAAAGTATTATCAAGGCTTAGTTTGTTATATATTTTGTCTCTGCCTTTCAAGGTGTCAGCTTCATCTTTAAGTCCCAGTGGTGGCCCCTAGCAGTTGCAGGCTCTTCCCCTGCTGCAAATCCTGAGGCAAGAAGGCAGTTTTGTGCAACTATCCAGGGGAGAAGGGAAAGATTCTCCTGGCAGTTCCCAGAGAAGACAGAGCTTCACATTCTGTGAGCCCCGGCTAACCTCTCCTCTCAACTCCTTTGCACTGTTTGTGTTTTGTGACCATCATCAGACCAGTTCCGGGGTAAAAGGGAGGAGATGGAGTCTTTGGCTTAGGGCAATGAAAGCCCCCACTAGAACTGAGGTAGGGCCAATCCCACTCAGGCCACCTGGCTGAGAAGGGGGAGGAATAGATTACCAAGGGAAATCAGGGCACTATTTCTAGGAAGAAAGGAGAGAGATGAATGCAGGGGAGGAAAGTGACCAATGTACAAAGTATGCTCCCTCATGCTGGCGTTCACATGGAAAACAGAGGAAAGAAAATTGCCCAAGGTGTTTAAAGATATTCAATGACTTCCCACTGCTCTTGAGACAAAGAAGTCTTGGCTATGACCTACAAAGTCCTGTGTGATGTGGTCAGTTGTCCCTCCAGCCCCCCAGACCCCTCCCTCACATCCTCAGCACTCCCGCCACACAGACCTCGGCTCCTTGAACTTGCCGGTCTCCGCCTGCCATCAGGACTTTGCATGGACTGTGTCCTCTGTCTTCCCTTTTCACCCCATTAGCTCCCACTCAGATCTCACCTCCAGGGCCTCCACCTTAAGGAACTCTTCCCAAGGGCCCTCCTAACCAAGGCAGCCTCCTCGGATACACTGCTCTTGGCCCCCTGTTCTCTTCTTTTGCAGCCCTGATGAAGCCTGTTTTTCCCACTAGATGATTCCTTTCATTTTTCTAGTGAATACTGAGTTAGCACCTCCTGTGTGTCAGGCCTCATTCTAGGTGCTGGGAATAGAACAATTAACAAGAAATGCACCCCGTCCCTTGTGGAGCCTACAGGCTGCATCTCACGCCACCTGACTCCAATATGAAAGCCAAGATGACTAGTCTAACATGCATTGCAAACACCACGGTGCAAAAACATTAAGTAACTACGGGAAATTGCACGTGAGATTCAACCCTCTGAAAGGGACTCTAAGCCCTGTTACCAGACCTAGAAGCTTCTTTGTTCTGGGTCTGTGTTAAAATTGCATGATCCTGAGAGCAGACATTTTGTGCAGCAGGAGAATTCCACTCCGGTTGAGTCCTCCCTCAGCAGGCCAGACCCCGTCTTATTCACCCAGTGGTCTCTCCTTAATAGCTCCTGAATCCCTTCCCGTGAGTCCACCCCAGTGCCACAGTATCAACTGAAGCCTCCCTAACTCCTGTCAATTTGAAATGTTCTGCAAGCTCCTTGAGGGCAGGGACTCTGGTCTACTTATCTGTAAATTCCCAGCATTTTATGTGGTGTCTGTATGCAGTAGGTGCTCCATAATTGCTAATTAAGTGAATCAGTCGTTTCTTTGCCTTCATCTGTTTTTCCATCTGATCTATTCTTCCTACTGACTTTCATCCCATCCTAACTGGTAGGACCACTTGCTGAAGCAGATGTTAATATCGACTTTACAGCAGAGAAAACTCAGATTCTAGCAGGTGAGTCCTCAGGTCACAGGTGTAAAGTCGAAGCATGGAAGACTCACATTCAGTGGGCGTCTTCTTGTCACATGCTTTGACCTGTAGCTGCAGTCCCTAATCCCAGCCCAAGGAAACCTGTGAACACTCCAGGATTCCCTACAAAATGTGCACACATTTGCAGAAGCAAGATCACAGCTTTCATCCGATTTTCAAAGCTGTCCGGAACCAAAAACCATTAAGAATAACTGGCCTGGGGGTATTTTCTTGCTTTCTTTTTCTTTTGACTGACACCATGCTGACACACTGCCCCACACCAAGTTGTCTTAATAGTGGGTTCACACGGAGCAGGGGCCGCTCTCCTCCTGGGGCACCTCGGTCACCTGCCCTTGGCATCTGCTGCGAGTCCCAACAGCATCGGCTGGCTGCCGCAGTCACATTCCTGAAGAATGCGAATAGCAGAAGAAATTGAGAATACACGAGGTAAATTTCCAGACAAGAGGAATACAGCCAGTAATACAATCCTTACATGAAGAATAAGGCTACTGTTGGAATCTCAACGCAAAAAAAAAAAAAAAAAAAACCGAATTACAGGGGCACACCCAGTTAAAAATTCTGGTTTTCACAGTCTCTTTGCTTGTCAAACTTAATATCAAGGAAAATAAGCTAATTTGATTTGGCAAAGGCTCATGAAATATGGAACTGATATCTGTGGCAGCGACCTTTGATGTTTTGTATAAACAGTGTTTTCCCTGCTGTGGAGGCGAGAGTTGAATAATAAACAGCATCTTCCCTTCTCCACTCACCGCCCACCCCTTCCTCAGTACTCCCCAAAACGTAGAAAGTAAGTCTTTTCTGTGGCTCACAGAACTCACTGGGGCAACATTTGTTGGCTAATTTTACAGAGCAGGGTTTTTCAACCTTTGCACTGTCATTTGGGGCTAGATAATTCTTCATTGTGGGGGCTGCCCTGTGCCTTGCAGGGTGCCTAGCAGCATCCCTGGCTTCTACCCACTACATGCCAGGAGCATCCCTGTCCCGAGTTGTGACCACCAAAAGTGTCTCCAAACATTGCCAAGTATCTTCTGGGGGCAGGATTACCCCTGGTTGAGGGTGGTGTGTGTGTATGTGTGTGTGTGTGTGTGTGTGTGTGTGTATAGAATATATATTTTATATATATATATATATCTTTTTTTTCCCTTTTCTGTCAATTTCAAGTACTAGTTGCCATCCTCAGGATCTATCGCCTTGAGGTTCCGGCTCATCATCCAACAGCTCCTTAGGCGTCCCAGGGAAGAGGTGGAACAGGTATCGTCTATTATCTGTTGTACCTGCCTTTGCTCCCAGGGGCTTCAGGCCTGCTTGCTGCTGCACGTCTACCTGGAAAGGGCAGCTCTCAATGGTCTCTGAGTGATTACGTACTTGATACATCTTCTGAACTCATAGATTCCCGAAGTTCAAGAATTGCATGGTCTCTGGGCAGCTCCTTAATGCCTCCTTCTCTGTGTTGCATGGCCTTTGGTAACACATCATAGTGAAGAGGGTTTACCTGGAGTTAGGCAGGTTTACGTCGATGACGTTCTGAGTCAGCTTGCACCAGCTGTGAGAGTTGACGGTTACATCTTCAGGAATTCTATGAGCCATTTGCAGTCCTGTTGGTAGCCTGAATTTACTTATGATGAGAGTATTTACACTGCAAAAATTGGCAAATGCCACCAATCACGGCTTCCCTCCACCCTTGCCAGCCGACTGAGTAACACATCACTGGTTCAAGTACAGGCTTGAAACTAGGGTGAATGGCAGACCCTGCTCACTCTCACCCAATATCCATTCTGCCCTTGTTTCTTACTGAAGGAATTCTTCCTGTTTGGCCTGGCAAGGAATGCCGCAGGATAGCCACATTTCCCACCTGTCTCGGAGTTTAGAGTGCTCAGATGAGCACTGGCCAATGGCATGTAGATGGAGTTTACTAGATAGGACTTCCCAGAGACTGTAAAATGCAGACAAACTGGCCTATAACTTTTACTCTCTGCCCTTGACCTTACTCCCTGTGTAGATCATAGCTGCTATGCCGGGTGTGGATCGGGCATCTCCCAACGACAAGGTGGCTAGTGAGAGATACAGATCACACACTGGGAATGTGTGAACTGAGAGACAAGCAGTCCTGTCTTGATGCCTGGATGGCATCAGGAGGTTAGTGGACTCCAGCCTTGGACTCCCTACTCCAGGCTGCTTGTTGGTGGATTCAGGAATATACCACTGAATGCCACCCCTAACTAAGACCCCAGACAAATCAACTGAAAGTTTATTAGCTCTGGTTTCCCTACCTACAAAATAAAAACCTAATTCATGGGACTGCTCTGAGGGTTAAATGAGATAATGGATATAAAGAGCCTAGCACAGTCCTGGCATGTGGGGTGCAAGCCTCCTAATGGGTGCAAGCTGCTGTTCTTACTATCGCCGCCATCACCATTATCTTGGCAATAGTTACGTGTTTGGGCGTTGGCCTCCCCCTCCAGCCTTCGTGTCTTCAAGCACATGGGCCACGTTTCGTTCACTCTCTGTCTTCAGTCTTCACCAGGTGGCCTGATATTAGCACTGATTAAGTTTTTTTTGTTTTGTTTTGTTTTGTTTTTTGAAATGGAGTCTTGCTCTGTCGCCCAGGCTGGAGTGCAGTGGTGTGATCTCGGCCCACTGCAACCTCCACCTCCTGGGTTCATGCCATTCTCCTACCTCAGCCTCTTGAGTAGCTGGGACTACAGGCACCCGCCACCACACCTGGCTAATTTTTTGTATTTTTTAGTGGAGACAGGGATTCACCATGTTAGTCAGAATGGTCTCGATCTCCTGAACTTGTGATCCACCTGCCTCGGCCTCCCAGACTGTGATTAAGTTTTAATAATAAAATTAATTATCCTTTGTTAGAGTTTTGTTCATATTTCTATCCTGCCCTGTAGCACTAACTAAATTCAATTCATGCTTATTGAACGACACAGAAGAATAACACAACAATGAATGATACAAGAACGAGTAAAACATTCATGCCCCCACCCTACTCTAAGGAATCCATACTCAATTTGAAAACATAAGGAAAGTCCCTACATGACTGGATGCAAGAGAAGTATGAGGGTTCTCAGGCAACGATGAACCAAAGGCATCATGCAGGTGGACGATGGAAGTGATGGGGATAAAGAAAAGGCTTCTTGGAAGAGGAGGCGTTTGGCACAGGCCTTGGAGAGTGGTGGGTCGGGGTTTCTATTATAAGGATGTTATGAGCCTCATGTCTTAGGTGGACGGGGTATTAGGTAGTGCAGTGGGAAACCCTGGCTCTTGTCCTGGGAATGGAGCTAAGAGGAAGTTTGGAAAGCTGGGGGGAAGGTTTGCCTGCCAGGCTGAGATACGTACATTTCACTCTCTGGAAAGTAGGGAGCCACTGAAGCTTTGAGAGCCGAGAGTGGCATTAGAATTGGAATTTAGATAGATGAATCCAGCAGCCATGCAGAGATTTTTTGGAAAGGGAGACAGGAGGTATGGCACCAGTAAGTCGGCTGTTCAATAGAAAAGGGGTGCATGCTCCCCTAGCCCTGTGAGCTGTTCGTTCATAGCACTGAAATCTTTGCAAATTTATATTTGTTTGGTCAGTCATTTGATTAATGCCTGCCTTCCTGTCTAGATCGAAAGCTCCATGAGTGGGGCAAGTCTTAGAGACTGCTGTGAGTCCTCACCACCCAGATAGGAGATGCTCTGTGAATAGTTATCGAAAGGCGAAATTGAAGTCAGAGAGCTGGGGTCTGACTTGTGTCTCCTGGAGCACTGAGAATCATCTCTAGGCCTTGAAAACATGGCCAGATGCTGAGAAGGCTATTCAGTGCCCAGTCCTGGGAGGAATTGTAAAGAACTTTTGGTTGAACTCAGACATCCTAGAGATTTCAACCAAAGAGCCAATTCTGCTGTGACTTGCTACATGATCTTAGAAGATGCTTACCATCTCCAGGTTGCTCTATACAACAAAATTGAGAAACATAACCTTGAAGTCTCCCAGAGCTCTGTGCATCTCATTGGGAAAAAAAGAGAGAATTTATTGGGTACAGATTACATGCCAGTCCACTGAGCCAAAGGCTTTCCCTGTGTGATCTCATTTAATCCTCAGAAGAACTCTTGAGATTCATAAACATATCCCAGTAACTCAGAGGGCAGCCAGGGTACCCTGCCTCTTATGTTCTGAATCGCCCAGCTCTAGGGAGCAAATCAGGCTCCATATTTTCATATCTAGGTGTCCTTGGGCAAGTGACTTAGCTTTCCTGTGCCTCAGTTGCCTCTTTTGTAAAAAGGGCCTCCAAAGTATTACCTCACGAAGGAATGGAAAGAGCGCAAGTAGAGAATGCATCTAATTCATGTGTGGTCCCTCTGCCTTCGTCCTTAGAGGTCAATCATGTCAGCTCTTAATGTGGTGAGATACCCCATGGAATTCCAAAGCCATTTCCAAGAGTTCCATGCATTTATAAAGGGCTGAGACTCTCATGATCACCTCTCTTTAAACTAGGTGCTGCTCTTTCCCGAATATAACTTTTAAAATCACCTCCCCTTATAGAACTCAAGTAAATCTATTTCAAAAGGACTTCAGACGGCTACTGCAATGGCGATGTGGTAGCCAGGACAACTGTGAGATGTGGAAGGCAACTGAAAAAATAAATGTAAGACAGGTAAAATAAAAGCCTGGCTGCCTGCAGAAAGCCATGTGCCCGGTCCCTTGTTGTCAAAGAGGGAGGAGGTCTTCAGGCTTCGGAGAGGTATCAGAGGGGTAGCACTAGACAGAAATAGAACTGAGAAGGCAATCATTTCTCTGTGTTTCAATAGAACTGAGAAGGCAATCATTTCTCTATGTTTCAATCCAGTGTTCCTAAATGCTGTGTGAAACATACCACACAGAACCCCCCGCCCACCGCCCCCACCCCGAGTGTGGGAAGTACCACGCCAGGCTTTCCTGCTTCCCAGCTGCAAGGCCATTTCCCCAGGCCCTAGCGATGCCTGCAGCTAGGCAGAGCCAGGCTCTTCAGTATTCCCCTCTCCCTGCTCCTCCACCTTACTTGATCTGGGACATTATTGTGGGAGCAAGGAAAGCAGCCGAGTCCTTTAATCTCCTGCATTATGGAGGGATACTTCTTAAAAATCCTGTCGTTTTCTTTCCATCTCTATTACCCATTTTAACTACTTAATTTGCCAAGTTCCTGTGAGCTGCCTATTGATAATTGATAGATTGTTCCTTCCTTTCCAATTTCCTCTGTTAGTTATCCCAGGAAGTTTATTTCTGCTTTGCATGTAACCCAATAGGTTGGCGAGTACCCGGCTGGTTTGTGGGCCTGTGTAAATTAATACTGTCCAGAAATGCCGAGGCGAGACCAGCAGGCCCTCCGACCAGGAAGCTATCCGGTTGCTTCCTGGCAGGCTCCTCTTCATTGAAACGGCCTGCAGCGGAGGCACGGGGACTTCCCCTTGCTTTAATGGCTTTGAGTGGCCGTCTGGGGGAGATCATTGATGCCAGGCCTGGCTCTTCCCTCAAGTCAGGAGGTTTTCTTTGGTCACATAGATCCCACCTCCACTCCAGTCCCACAACCTGGGCTTTTACAAGGTGGGGGTGGAGATTTCTAGCCACGGACATTCATTTTAAGAGATCTCAGTTTCTCAGCCTCATCCAGTTCCTCTTGCTTGTTTGCTCTTGGCTGTTGTTATTTGTTTTTCTTTCTCCTTTTGGGGTTTATCCAGGCAAGAAGCATTAACTATATACAGAAGCATCTCCAGTTGGGGATTTTGATTTGGGGCTGGATCACTTCTAGAAGTCGTGGGCGATTAATACTTTTCTTATGCTGTTCTGTTTGAGTATGAATTCCTTAGGGTGGGGTTGAAACGTAAATGTTTTATTCATTTTTGTGTTGTTAATTGTTGTGTTATTCTTCTGTGTTGTTCAATACGCATGAGTTGAATTAAGTCAGTGCTAAGGAGCAGGATAGAGATAAAATAACTTCAGACTATTTCTTTTTCTTTTTTTTTTTTTTTTCTGAGACAGAGTCTCACTCTGTTGCCAGACTGGAGTGCAGTGGCACAATCTTGGCTCACTGCAACCTCCACCTCCCAGGTTCAAGCAGCTCTCCTGTCTCAGCCTCCCGAGTAGCTGGGACAACAGGTGTGCACCACCAAGTCCAACCAACTTTTGTATTTTTAGTAGAGATGGGTTTCACCATGTTGGCCAGGCTGGTCTCCAACTCCTGACCTTGTGATCCGCCCACCTCGGCCTCCCAAAGTGCTGGGATTACAGGCGTAAGTCACCACACCCAGCCAGACTATTTCTATTGAAACTGCTGAGATAATCTTTTGAATCCAAAAGTAAGTACGATCATTGAGTCCATTGTAAGTATGATCTCCAGAGTTTCACTAATCAGTTGTTTGAAAATCTGGAGATCATACATACAATGTCAAAGTTGTAGCTTCTGTTGAGGAATTGGGAGAAAGAGCAACTCTTGGTCTACTTTCCTACAGAGAAACAGGTGAAAGTGCTGGGAAGGGGCCTCCTGGTCTTGCCTGGGGTCCACTCTCCTCCTGACCACAGCCTCAACAATGGGCAGTGTAAGACGATGGTCTTAGATGAATCACAGGTGTGTATTGCCTTTTGGACCCTGTAGGTGACTGAGTTTTGGATCCCTGGCCTATGCAGCCCGAACGGCAGGGGCGGCACTCTCTTTGAGGGCACTTTGGATCTGGTCAGACAGTTGTCAGATTTCCATTTCAGTTTATTTTATTCTGTAGTGACATAATCATAGTCCCTGATCCCTAACATGAAATAAAGGACATTCTTGGCCTTTTCATTCTACTTTTTTTTTTCATTTTAAACAAGAAGTTTATTTAAACAACAAGACACTTGACTTGAAGGGAAAACTATGTAGGATTCTTTTTTGTTTTAGAGTTATTTATCGCAACTTAAAGACAGATTGCCCCACATGTAACAGCTACATACAAAAAGGTTACAAAATCATCCTTGGTTTTATAATGATAAATGAAAAACATTAAAATTCTCCAGTTGAACAAGGTATGCAAGGATTTTTATTTATTTTATTTTATTTATTTATTTATTAACAGTGAAAGCAAAATAACGTACTGGAATATAAAGATAAGAGCTGAACAAGCATGCCACTAATGGAAAAGGGGATATTTTCACAGAATCAGTGTTTTCCTCCATCCTGTCTCCACCTGATGTCAATTAAAACATACCATTGGCTGTTTAGTTAAAAAAAAAACACAATATGCTTGTGCACATACATATACCTGTTACTTTATGTATAATAAAGGAATGGGGAAGGGGGAAATGAAAGAATAGAGAAAACTGTAAGATGGTAGTCAGGATGTGGTGGAACCAAATTACAGTTTTCTAATTGAGAATGTAATCTTGGTCTTTAAAGAACAGAGTTCTGGAGTAAAGAAGCAGTTTCCCTTTTCAGTAGGCACCTCCTGCCTGCTGTTGGAACACATCAATTGTATCATCATCCGCCATTTCCAACTGTGCAGGTGTGTCTGTTCCATTGATTGGTTGCCCGTCGAATCGGAATCTGATCTGCCTCTCTGACAATCCCTGTCGTTCACAATAGGCTCTCATCAGTTTTCTAAGTGGTGTGTGCCTCTTAGTCTTAAACTGCACCACAGAAGCATCCTGCCCCGCCACCTTCAAATTAATATGATCATTGTTCTCAGTCTTGACTCCTTCCTTGGGCTTTTCGTCGGCCATGGCCAGCGCCGGAGTCTCCTCAGCTGCTGCTTCACGAAAGAGGTACCAGGTCCGCACCAAATGAGCCACAAGCAGCACCAGGAGCCTTCATTCTACATTTTAGGCAGATAGGAACTATTCTCCGCGTGCTAAAGTGTGGAAATCCTAAAATGAGTTCCTTAGCACCTGTCTACTCCCATCGGAATGAGAGTGTCATGAAGGCGGGACAGGGAGCTTGTCTGTAATTAACTGCTGCTCAGCCCCTTGCATCTAACACAGTATCTGGCTCATCAAAGAAGGCAGGAAGGGTTAGATGAGTGAATGGCATAATCTCTGTCCTCAAGGAACTCACCCTCTCTAAACATACCAATGCAATGTTCTGCAACAGGAGCTCTGAGAGGGAAGGAACAAGGGACTCTAGAAATTAAGGGAAGGGGTATCTGACCCAGCAGGGGGAAGGTCAGAGAAGTTTTTTTTTTTTTTTTTTTTTTGAGATGGATTCTCGCACTGTTGCCTGGGCTAGAGTGCAGTGGTGCATTCTCGGCTCACTGCAACCTCTGCCTCCCAGGTTCAAGCGATTCTCCTGCCTCAGCCTCCCTAGTAGCTGGGATTATAGGCATCTGCCACCACGCCCAGCTAATTTCTTGTATTTTTAGTAGAAACGGGGTTTCACCATGTTGGCCAGGCTGGTCTTGAACTCCTGACCTTGTAATTTGCCTGCCTTGGCCTCCCAAAGTCCTGGGATTACAGATGTGAGCCACCGCACCCGGTGAAGGTCAGAGAAGTTTTGAGAAGGATGCGGTGATATACGAGCAGGGACTTACGTAGTGAATATAGTGGGTCAGCCTTCAAGGGAAAAAGTATTGAGAGGTGGAGGGAATAGAATGTGCAAAAATAGGAGAGCACGGAGCACAAACCTGGGCAAGGCTCCCTCACTAGACTGTGGGCTACCTCTTGCTCACTGTTTTCCCAGAGTCTACAGTAGAGATTGGCAAAAGCTAGACATTCAGTAATTCAGTCAGTGTTTGTTAAATGAGTACGTGGAGGAGTAAGGAATGAAGCTTTAGCTGTGATGTAGATATGGCATTGAATCAAGCTTGAATGCACTGGAATGCTGGGGTAAGGATGGAGAGGAGGGGATCTATCTGATAGTGGTTTGAAATTAGTGGAGACGGTAGAGATGGGTTGGTTAGGTGAGCGAGTATGAACAGGCTCTGGCTTTATCCTATCCTCAAGACCACATAGGCTCTGTAATGAGGATCTCAAAGAATCTCAAACTCAGCTCCTGGGGCCTTCCAGTGAAATCCCAGAAACATACCCACCTCTTCTGCGTTTTTCAGCAGAGCAAAAGGTTCTAGGCTATTTGGATTCAAAAGATTATGTCAGCCTTTCCCTGATTTAAGCCTATTAGCTCAAATTTAGAGGTTAGGTGCAAAGCGGTCAATCGGTATCTACTACGTTCTCTGGTGCATTTAGGGTCATGATTTTATATAATCTGCTCAGTTCTTAAGGTTGGGAGTGAGGGTGAGGGGCAGGAAACATTATTTCCTCTATTGAAATCCCCAACTCCATCTATCATTCAGTCAGTGAGTTGCACCAGGGCTGTGCCATGCCAGAAGGCTTTTCCATCACACTTATCACATCTCACGAGGCAGGTGCTATGAGTGCCGAGTGCCAGCCTCTGTTTACTCTAAAGGCTGAGATCTGAGTCCTTGTGTCTGCTCCCAACACCTGTCATGGTTCTACTGTCTTGCACTCTGTGAACTAACCCTATGCCACCCACAGTGCTTCTGGGGCCCTGAACTGCCCCAGAGGGGAGAGGTCCTTCAGGAGGACTATTCTTCCTTTTGTTCCATCATGGTAAACCTACCTTTCCCTGAATAACTTTGTCTATGGTTTGTTCCTTAGAAGCAGAGCCTGGGATAAGGATTCTTGTGCAAATAAATTATTGTGGAAGTATTCTGCCAGAAAATCTGGGAAGCAGCAGTGGAAGCAGGAGAGGGCAGGGGAAGAAGATAACTAAAATTGTGATTTCCAGAGAGCCCTGATCCCGGGAGGGACTCTGGAGCAGGAATTGCACTCCAGGGCTTATTCCATCCAAAGGCAAAGGAACTGGCTGTCAGTGCTGGCCACAGGAAAGTGCAAGGCCAGTGGGATGGCTGGTGGGTGGTGAAACTCTGAGGCAGCTCTGGTCAGCCCAGGGCAACCCCCAGCCCAAGGCAATCCCTAGGAAAAGGAAGTAGATATCCTGCAAGGGTACTGGGTGGGGCACTGACAGTATCTGCCACATACCTGCTGACCATCAAAGGCAGAGCTTTAAAGGTTATCATCTCAGCAAATAGACCCAGCTTCAAATCCTACCTTCTCCACTCAGAGCAAGTGACCTCAGGCAAGTCACCTAACCTTGCAGAGCCTCCATTTCCACTTTTGCAAAATGGGACTAATGTGAATTTCTAACTTCCAGGATTGTTAGGATGTAGCAAGACAATGCAAGTGAAAGAGGTTAGCATAATGCCTGGCCCTTGGTAAATCCTGACAGCTATTATTACACTTCTTGCCACTGCTGCTATCCTAACAGGTCCAAAGTTAGAAAAGGTTCTGCCCAGCTGGGGTTCTGATCTTTTGCTGAAGGATTGCTTATTCCTCTGAAGCACAAAGGGGTGTTTTGCTACAGGGTAACACTGGAGAAATAGGTATGTTTATGTGTAGTATGCATATTTTTGAAACTAAGCTTGGTAGGAGCCTAGTTATAAATCTGGTTGGCATTTGGCAGGTCATGACACATCCTTGGGGTCCAAAGCCTCCTGAGAACTTCTTAAAAAAGAATGAGTTGTTCAAACAGCCTTCGCCAAGAAGTATGTCAACAGTCAACACCTAATTTCCCATGTGAACATCATGCAAATACAGAGCCATAAATTGCTTGCAAATTGCCGTTGCCAGTTACCAGAGTACTTACAGGAGAAGCTTCCTTCCCTAAATTCTTGGCGAGTTTTTGATATGAGATGTAAAGATTGTTACTATTAAATTTTTATTTTATTTTATTTTATTTTGAGACAGAGTCTCACTCTGTTGCCCAGGCTGGAGTGGAAAGAAGGAAGGAAGGAAGGAAGGAAGGAGGGAGGGAGGGAGGGAGGGAGGGAGGGAGGGAAGGAAGGAAGGAAGGAAGGAAGGAAAGAAGGAAAGAAGAAAGGAAGGAAGGAAAAAAGGAAGGAAGGAAGAAAGGAGGGAAGGAAGGAAGGAAGGAAAGAAGGAAGGAAGGAAGGAAAGGAAAGGAGGGATGTTCTAAGTTAGAATGGAAATTACCACATTAAAAAATGCAAACTAATCTATGGTGGTATAAAGCCGATCAGTGATTGTGTGTGGTTGAGGGAAGGGAAGAGATAGATTATAGACAAGCTTGAGGAAACTTTTGCAGGGGGATATGTTTGTTATCTTGATATTGAGGGTTTCACAGGTATACAGATAATGCATCAAATTGTGCTTTTTTAATCTGTGTAGCTGTTAGCTGTCAGTTACACCTTGAAAAAGTTGTAAATAACAAAATGAATGACTTCCCTGTTTTTTAATGCTATCTTTTAAAAAATTGATGGTGGATATGTTCCCATCTTGAAATGTAGGAGCATAAGATCAGTCATCAGCCAATAAGAAAGAACAGCTGGATGTCCTAATGTAACTTATATGTCTTAACAGTTAAAAGAATAGGGATGCCTACCTGTCTATGCATTCCTTAAAACTGTGTGTGTGGGCAATGCTCTGGGAGGAAGCTCTCCAGCCCCTATCTGAGATTTCAAGAGGTGGGTTATCTTAAAAATCTAGAGACTGGGTCGGGCGCAGTGGCTCTTGCCTGTGATCCCGGCACTTTGGGAGGCCAAGGCAGGAGGGTCACCTGAGATCAGGAGTTTGAGACCAGCCAGACCAACATGGAGAAACCCCTGTGTCTACTAAAAATATAAAATTAGCCAGGCATGGTGGTGCATGCCTGTAATCCCAGCTACTGGGAAGACTGAGGCAGGAGAATTGCTTGAACCTGGGAGGCAGAGGTTGTGGTGAGCTGAGATTGTGCCATTGCACTCCAGCCTGGGTAACAAGAGTGAAACTCCACTTCAAAAAAAAAAAAAAAAAAAAAAAAAATTGGAGACTGTTCATGGTGACTCATGCCTATAATCCCAGTGCTTTGGAAAGTCAAAGGGAGAATGTTGCTTGAGCCCAGAAGTTCAAGGCCAGCCTGGGCAACATAGTGAAACCCCATCTCTACAATTGTTTTTTTTAATTACCAGACATGGTGGCACATGCCTGTAGTACAAGCTACTCAGGAGGCTGAGGCAGGAGGATCACTTAAGCCAAGGAGCCCAAGGCTGTGGTGAGCTGTGATTTTGCCCCTGCATTCCAGCCTGGGTGACAGAGTTAGACTCTGTTTCAAAAAACAAACAAACAAACAAAAATTAATAATAAAAAAATGTAATCTAGAAAATCCTGTGCCAAGATAATCCAATGTGTGGATTCCTTTGGTGGAAATCCAGTTTCAATGATGTGCCCTAGAGAAGCTTGTAAATATTTATTGACTTGAATAGAATATTAAAGTTTTTAAAAAATCTTCCTTGATTGAGCTGGTGATTTTCCAGCTTAGCCTGACATTGAAACATGTGGGGCTGGAGCCCTTTCAGCTCTCACTGGGAGGCTGGACAGAGGACGTGGGAGACATTTGGTGTCTCAGTGTGGATGGGCTCCAGCGCCAAGCTCATAGGAGGACTCTAGACTCCTGCCTTCTCCCTGCAGCTGAGGGTGTCCCCACCCCTCACATTCCCCTTTCTAAGCTACAAACAAGTAAAACACACACACTGGCACCAACACACAACTGTGAGGCATTAGAAGTGAAATTTTTTTTTTTTTTTTTTTTTTTGAGATAGAGTCTCACTCTTTTGCTCAGGCTGGGGTGCAGTGGTGCAATCTCAGTTCACTGCAACCTCCACCTTCCGGGTTCACGTGATTCTCCTGCCTCAGCCTCCCGAGTAGCTGGGATTACAGGTGCGTGCCACCATGCCCAGCTAATTTTTGTATTTTTAATAGAGACGTGGTTTCACCATGTTGGCCAGACTGGTCTCGAACTCCTCACCTCAGCTGTTCTACAGGCCTTGGCCTCTCAAAGTGCTAGGATTACAGGCACGGGCCACCATGCCTGACTTGAAGAGAAATCTTGCTCCCATCCATTCATCCATGCTTTTATCTATCCAAGAGGTCTCTGCTGAACACCTACTGTGTTTCAGGTGAAGTGCAAGGACTAAGTGATTAAAACAAGCACAACACCTGCCCTCAGGGAGTTTACATTCCAGAGCAATCGACACAATGGTCAAATCACCAGAAACCAAAGGTAAAATTGCAAGTGGGGTAAGTGCTATAAAGGCAAAATAAATGCCTGTAAACAGCAAATCATGGGGAGATTTGGCTTAAAATGAATACAAAGAAGGACAGCTTCCCAGAGGTGATAAGAAACTTGAAAGAAGAGCAAGCGCTAACCAGGTAAAGAAGGTGGGGAGCATTTCAGGCAGGACGGATGGCATGTGCAAAGGCACGGATCGGGGGGTTGGGGGAAGCATGGTGCAAGGGAAGAATTGACCAATGACCTCTGGGGCTGGAACTCAGACAGCAAGGAGAAGAGAAACCAGCAAGATAAGTGGCGACCAAGACACATGACTCATTACAGGCCATGGTGAGGAAGTGCCAACTGTCAATTTCCCCAGAAGACCACCAAGAAAATGAACAAAACAAAATCCAAGTGAAACAAAACAAAAGGCGCATTCATCCAGCAAAGCTAGGTTTACCAGACCTACTGCAATAACGGAGAACACACCGTTAACAGAGTTCTAGTAATGTCTTCAAAGGGAAAGGTCAGGGGAGGATATTTATAGAATTTTAGAGCTTGGGCTGGAGGACTGAAGGCTGGTTTTGCAAGGCTGAGAATTAGCTGGGATTAGGCAAAGTTGATACCATAGTGGCCTCAGATCTGTGGACTCAGTGAGGAGACAGTCTCTCTCTGTCACCCAGGCTGGAGTGCAGTGGCATAATCTCAGTTAACTGCAACCTCCACCTCCCAGGTTCAAGTGATTCTCCTGCCTCAGGCACCCAAATAGCTGGGATTATAGACATGCACCACCCTGCCCAGCTAATTTTTGTATTTTTAGTTGAGACAGAGTTTCACCACGTTGGCCAGGCTGGTCTTGAACTCATAACCTCCAGTGATCCACCCACCTTGGCCTCCCAAAGTGGGTGCTGGGATTACAGGTGTGAGCCACCACGCCGGCCGAAGAGAGAGTCTTAAAGTGAGATTTGTCATTTGTCTTCTTACATATAAGCTCTTTCAGTTGGTTCAAATACTTATCTCCAAGGAGCAGGTCTTTCTTACAGTGCATAGCTGGGTGATCTTCACTTACCCTCAGTAGTGCTTAAGAATGGACTGAAGGTCGGGCACCGTGACTCATGCCTGTAATCCTGACACTTTGGGAGGCTGAGGCAGGTGGATCACGAGGTCAGGAGTTCAAGACCAGCCTGGCCAAGATGGTGAAATCCCGTCTCTACTAAAAATATAGAAATTAGCTGGGCGTGGTGTCTGACACCTGTAATCCCAGCTACTCGGGAGGCTGAGGCAAATAATTGCTTGAACTCGGGAGGCGGAGGTTGCAGTGAGCCGAGATCGTGCCACCGCACTCCAGCCTGTGTGACAGAGTGAGACTCTGTCTCAAAAAAAAAAAAAAAAAAAAAAAAAGAATGGACTGAAAATCATGCCCAGCCTAGTATTAACACAGTAGAGGGGAATTAGGTTGCTTTTGGTTCTGAGGTTTGATATTATCCTAAGTGCAAGGGCAAGTCGTGAATGGATTTTGCATTCCCCTTTACTTCTGTCCTGGCCATGGAGTAGTGGAAGGAGCATAGGATCAGCCACCATCACAAAGTCACTCTTTCATCTGTCTGGTGGGAACATAGGAAAAGATGACTTCCTGTCTTTTTTCCTTGCCTATATCCAAGTTTTTTGTTTTTTGAGGTGGAGTTTTGCTCTTGTTGCCCAGGCTGGAGTGCGGTAGCACGAACTCAGCTCACTGCAACCTCCGTCTCCAGGATTCAAGTGATTCTCCTGCCACAGCCTCTCGAGTAGCTGGGATGACAGGCGTGCACCACCATGCCCAGCTAAGTTGTATATTTTTAGTAGAGAAGGGGTTTCGCCATGCTGGCCAGGCTGGTCTCAAACTCCTGACCTCAGGTGATCCGCCCACCTAGGCCTCCCAAAGTGCGGGGATTACAGATGTAAGCCACCATGCCCAGCCCCAGCTTTTGTCTTTACTTGTCCGTCTGGGTTAGCAGTGGTTGAGAAGAGACACTTGGGGCAAAACAGCCTTGTATTCCTTACTCAGTGCTGTCACTTGGTATCTCTGACCCTCAGCCTAGTTTATAAGGTCTAAGCAGTTTCCTCATCTCTAAAGGGAGGATAATAATGGCATTTACTTGATGAGAGTTGTAGTGCAGATTAAATGAGCTCTGGGTGTAAATTCCTAGTGCTGCCTGACATATGGGAAGTGCAGAAACATCAATTACTGCAGTTACTTTCACATTGAACTACAGAGCTGAGAAGGCTCCGGAAGCCCCATGTCATCCCATGGCCCTCTAAAGGCGACTGCTAACTAATTTGCCGAGGAATCTTGTCCAAGTCACTGCTGGGGTGATCTCAAGTATTTTGCTTGGCCTACAACGCTGCCTCTGCTCCCTAAACCCAGGACCTTGCCTGTCTATCTGTTCCTTCTGGAAAAGCATCCTAATGGGCCATGTGCGAGTCTTTTCTCCACAAGTCTGCAAGTGACGCGGGGGCAGGGAATGTGCTTCCAGAGCTTTTATTCTGCCCGCGGTAAGAGCTCAAGGGCTCAGTTCATTCAAATGACATATCTCGAGACCCACTCAGGGCCGCGGCTGGGTGGGAAGCATTCTTAGAACCTGCTCCTGGGGGTCCTCCCCTGGGTGGAAGGCAAAGAACCCAGACAATGTTCTCGTAGGGTAAAACATTCACCAACTGAGACCTTAAGGAGAGCCTTACAGAAAGAGCGATGCTTCAATGGGGTTTATCAAAACATGCTTATACATTATTGCTTTAACATAAGTAAAACATGCAAATGGCAAAAATTGAAATAGTTCTGAAATAGGTGAGAGTGAAAAGTAAGTCTTCCTCCCAGAGGGCCCCACTGCTTCTGGTTTCTACCTGCAAATCTCAGCACAGACATCCCTTCTATAAACTTCTCCCCCAGCACACTCCATGCTTTCACTTAATTTATAACTTGGGGATGAGTTTTCATCGGTCTACACTCATCTCCGTTATTATTATTACAATTAACTGTACATGAGCAGATTCCATTGATAGAGACAGAATGGCCATTTCCTGTTGTTGTTTTCTTTTTCCTGCTATAACCAATCATGCTTCAATGAATAATTTCTTAGAGCGCTTATGTGAGGAGTGCATAAAAACATATAGAAAATTCCCAGAAGTAGATTTGGCTGGATTGAAATATATTCATGGACTTTTTTTTTTTTTTGTAGAGTTGGGGTCTCACTGTAGTGCCCAGGCTGGCCTGGAACTACTGGCCTCAAGCAGTCTTCCTGCCCTGGCCTCCCAGAGCACTAGGATTACAGGCATGAGTCACCACACCCAGCCCTGCGATTCTGATAGATATTTCCACGTTGCCTTTCCGAGAAACAGTAAGTGTGTGTGACCCTTGTCAACAAGCAGTGATGGCTGAGCAGGGTACGGAGGGTTTCCTAGCAGGTTTGCAGGTGGATCAGGTGGACCCCTGACCCTAGAAGGATGTGAGGGAACAGGATCCCCAGTAGGGGGCACAGCCTGTGTCCGGGCATGGCAAGCTGGTGTGTGGAGGGAGCCACCGGGGAACATGAGTGTTCAGTGCAAGAAGACAGGAGTAAGGCAGCCGGTGGCAACCTGGGCTGGCTGGGAGCGCCTGGACATCTTGCTGCCCTGCTGGGGCAGCTCCTTGGAGGCCCTTGGGAGATTGAGGGGGTTTTAAGGAAAGTAATGCAATCAAATTTCTTTTTAAGAAGCACCATTCTGGCAGAATGCAGAGAGGCTAGAAGAGAAGAGATTGGGTGAGGGGATACAGTAATAGCGCTGAAGGAAAATGATGAGACTTGAAGAAAGGGAAAGTTTTGTGACTCCAGATGAGGGAATGCTTTTGAGAGATCTTTAGGGAGTAGGTTGGACAAACAGTAGCTTAGTTTATCTACTATTATGAGATTCCCTATCTATGTGATTTTCTCAAAAACTTGAAATATTTAAAAAAGCATCATCTTCATGTTTTGTGTAACTCTGGTAACATATTTTTTATTAGTCTATTTGCATAGCAGGCCCAGCGTACTATGAGGGCGAACCCAGATGGAGTCGGGTTGGTACGGTGCTCTCAGGAGACCCGGGTGTGGCGATTTAGAAAGAATATCCAGTTCTCTTGGCGTGAGTAAAGAGGATAAGGATGCCAGGATTGGGCTGAGGATTAAGTCTCCACAGCTCTTTTGAGGGTTTGTAAAAACTTTCCTTCTCTCACAGCCCAGGCGGCAGAGGGAGACTCTGTCTCAAAAAGAAAAAAGAAAAAAAAATTCCTTCTCTCAGTCAAAAGCAAAATAAATAATCAAGTTACTTTTCTGCGAAAGTTCCAAAAGTTCCCCATTGTCTCAAAAAAAGTCATGAAGTACTTACCTACGTTCTAGGGATCATGAAGGACAGCTTATAGACATATGCAGGTGCTTACGACCATTTTGCCGAGAACATTACTGAGGTTCAGAGAGAGGAAGTAGCTGCAGACTCAGAAACAGAGCCCAGCTTAGTAAAAGCCTGCACACAGACTTGGGAGATCCTGGATATTTGGATGATGGCAGTAGGTCTCTCTCTCTCTAGAAAGTTCCCTGGATTAAGACCTTTTCTGGAAGGCCATCGACCCCCAGAGGATTTAAGCAACAGGTTCCGCCTTCAGAAAGCATCATCCTAGAAGCATTGTCTTCTGAAAATATTGGGTCCTCTGGGCCTGTGTTGAGCCAGAGGTTGAATAGTATCGATGTGTTGTACAACAGATGCTCAATATTAATTCTCCAAATTAAATGTCGGTGGATGTCAAAGGGAGTGGGCACAAGAATGACCTGGATAAATGGAAATGTAAAGAAACATAAAGAAGAAAGTCAGCTGCTCTGAGCTGGTGCCTGTGGACAAACACCAGGAAAACCGAAAGCAGGTTGGTCTGAGGACCCCACTGGGAGAGACACTGCTCTATTTGAAAGTTCTATTAATTGACGCACAGCTAGTTCTAATATAATTGTCACATGGAATTATTCCTGTAGTCGAGAAAGGAGAAATGAATAAGAAAATGAGCTCACGACTGGGAAGGCTAGTGTCAAATTCTGCAAGTCACATGGTCAGGTGATGACTTAGACATGTGTAAGATTTAGTTCAGTATTTTCTGGAAGGTACTGACTTGGTCCAGGGAAAAGAGTGATACATTGAGAATAATGGTCACTAAGGGAGGAGACAGTCTTTTCATTCACTTCACTTCCTTTTGACAGCTAGAAAACCTGCCTTCTGCTTCAGCATGTGTTGGGCGCTGGAGACTCAGGATGAATCTGATGTAGCCTCTAGGAGTTGGTAGTTACTAGAAGTGAAGGAGAGGAAGCTGGAGGAAAGGTGGTAAGGAGTGGAATCGAGGTGAAAGGAGGGAAGAAAAGAGAGAGGATGAAGGAGAAGAGTAGATTCGAGGAAGAGCAAACATTTCCCAGTGCTTACTCCCACAGGTCCTTAACTGTGAACCAATCCTCCTAGTTTGCTGCAGCGAACTCCAAGGATGTTCCAGCCTATTTTAAATTTCAAGGAAAAACACAGTGATACTTGAAGTTTTTGTTTGTTTGTTTTTGTTTTTGTTTTTTTGAGATGGAGTCTCACGCTGTCACCTGGGCTGGAGTACAGTGGTGTGATTTCGGCTCACTGCAACTTCCACCTCCTGGGTTCAAGCGATTCTCCTGCCTCAGTCTCCCAAGTAGCTGGGATTACAGGTGCCTGCCACCACGCCAGACTAATTTTTGTATTTTTAGTAGAGGTGGGGTTTCACCATGTTGGCCAGGCTGGTCTCCAACTCCTGACTTCAGGTGATCTGCCTAGGCCTCCCAAATTTCGGGATTACAGGCATGAGCCACCTCGCCCGGCCTGATCCTTGATTTTTACAGCACTCTGTGCACTGCTAGCCCTAGGTAGCTACCAGTTTCAGTGTTAGATTGTGCTGCATTGTTTTTGATGACATAGTAGCTTTGGTTTTCTGCAGTTGCTGCAATAAAACACAAGTAGAGCAGGAAAATCAATGTGGAATTGGAAATGAGGATGGCGGTGTCTCTGCTTCCCAAGGCTTGGGAAGCTGTGGGGGTACCCAGCAAGCATACATGCCATTTATTTTGTTCTTAAGTAATCGTGGCTATTGAAGAATGAAACAAACATATTATTGTTCTTTGTATTTATGTGTGCTACTTTTTTTCAGATTGCTACTAAATTGTTAGGATATGGATACTTACTAACTCCTTTGGAGCTAATTGCTTAATGAATAGAACTTTTTGATATTTCTTTTTGCCTAGGGACACCATGAAATGCTGAAATGCTCAGGGCACTGAACAGAGAAAGTTTGGGAGCTGCTTATTACTCTGTTCTTGCAACATGTAATTCTCTTTAATTTAATTCCTGCACTGACACTATTAGTTAGATACTATTACTCTTTCACTTTTGAGAAAACAGGTTCAGTAAAGACCAACATCGTACAGCTAGTTAGCGCTAGAAAGAGAAATGACTCTAGCTCAGCCTGACAGAATGTCTGTGTTCCTGGCCACTACTCTAGCTCTCAGATACTTAGGATGTCCAATTAGCCAGTGCACCCTAAGCATTAGGAAAGCTTAGTTTTACTGTATTACTGACAAGGCCACATTATTCTTTCATCCTATTAAACTATACCCACGTCTTATCCTCTAATTTGAAATCCCTTGATGTCTGGGCAGCGCAGCCCTCTGAGTCAGATCACTGGCTCCACTGCTGTGATCGTGGACAGGAACAGAGCCCTGGGGACCCATGGAGTCATATGCCCTTTAAATACGGCCAGGCCCTTTTCCAGGCACCAGGAGGTATTCTCTCTGAGGAATGAGAAAAACTTGGAGAGAGTTCAGAAAATCAAAACAAAACAAAAAAACAGCCACTGTGATCACAGGGTGGGAATCAAAGAATATTACAGTGTTAGAAACTAGCTAATCAACCCTTCATGACACCAAGGAGAAAACAGGCCCAGGAGAGGGGTGGGTGGCTAACACCTTGTCTAAGGCTACGGAGTGAGTTGGTGGCAGAGCTGGGGTGAGATCCAGCTCCCTCGATGTGAGCCACTGGGCAAAAATCAGGCTGAAGAAGAAAACTGCAGAAGCCTCAGCTGGAGACTCAGACATTATGTTCACCTTCAACCAACCTTCAGGGTGACCTTCAAAGGTTCCCCTCAGGTGCCCACATGGATTGTGCCTGGCCCTCTGTGCTACATATTACATGTTTTACCCCGCCAGGTCTGACTTAGGTGCTACATTTTTAAAACCAAGCAACTGAGGCTCAAAACAAGGAACACTTGCAAGCTAGGCAGGAACTGAGGTGGGACTCAAATCCAGCTCGGACAGATTCCCATGACACAAGATGTTCCTCATATACCTCTTGCCAGGTTTAGGTGGATGGGAGAGGATTATATGAAACTGTTAGCTGCCGTTCCCAACATTATCATCATTTTGGGGGAGTTCTAAATTCCCACTGGACTTCAACTCTGAACACATGCAGAGATCTTCCAGTTGTCTGATTCGGAGGGGAGGTTTCCTGGGGTTTTCAGAAGGAAGCCATGAACTCTCATCATCTAGCTATGTCTAGTTCAGGAGTGGGCAAACATTTTCTGTAAATATTTCAGGCTTTGCAGGTCTCTGTTGCTGCCACTACTCACCTCTTCTGCTGTAGCATGAACACAGCCACAGAACAATGCACCCGTGGATGGAAGTGGCTGTGTTCTCATAAAACTCTATTTATAAAAAACAACGGCATGCTGTAGTTTGCTAACCCCTGCTATAGTTAGTCCTATATCCAGCCAACAGCCCCTTTCTGATTTAGCTGCAAAATTTGCCTGAAACACATTTCAACATAGAGGCCTTTACTTCAGGGGCTGTTACATTTTTGCAGGGGCTGAGGGTGAGGAGAAGGAGGAAGGCACATAGCCCAATGAGAATCCCAAAAACGCTCTCACAAGGACACGCAAACGTGCAAACAATTTTGCACACGCTTCTGGGGCATTGTGGACATATAACCTCTCCATTCTTAAGAGCTCCATGAATGCATCTTGGCTTTCTAGAAGCTGGAGAGATGGGTACAGCTGGTTGGCATAAGAGCATCAGCCTGAGAATGTCAGAACTGAGGAAGATTTGGTAGTGTGCCAAAGTACTGGTTATCACAGAGTTTCATCTCAGCACAAAACTGCCCAGCTAAAGGGTATATGTCTGAACTCTCTTGGGGGATACGTGTAGCTACATGATCTTGTTTTGCTCAATGGGATAGAGTAGAAGCGACAGGTACCACTTCCAGGCCCTGATCTTAAAGACTAGGTATATGCTTCCCAACCTTCTTTCCTCTGCCACTGACTAGGAGGTAGTGAGAATGGGACAGTCCTCTTGGACCCAAATGCAGAAGCTGTATGCTGAAGATAGAAAAGATATCTTACTACCTGAACTGCCTACTTCTGGGCTGTTAGGTAAGAGAGAAAAAAACTTCACTCTTGTTTAAGTCACCGTATTTCTAGATCTCTTTGTTACAACAGCAAAACTTGTACCTAGTACTGACTACCTATTTTCCAAGGCCCAGTACAAAATGCAAATGTGGAGGTTCTTGTTAGAAATGGATTAAGAATTTAAGCTGGGTGTGGTGACTCATGCCTGTAATCCCACCATTTTGGGAGGCTGAGGCAGGCAGATCATTTGAGGTCAGGAGTTCAAGACCAGCTTGGCCAACATGACGAAACCCTGTCCCTACTAAAAATACAAAAATTAGCTGGGTGTGGTGGCAGGTGCCTGTAATCCCAGCTACTTAGGAGGTGGAGTCAGGAGAATCACTTGAACCCGCGAGGCAGAGGTTGCAGTGAGCCGAGATTGCGCCATTGCACTCCAACCTGGATGACAGAGCGAGACTCCGTCGTGAAAAAGAAAAGAAAAGAAAAAGAAAAAAATGATTAAAGAATTTCAAGACAGTGACAGCAGAGTACAAAGTCATGTGCCCATCTTTCAGCCTTCCAAGGGAGATGGTTCACTCCTGTTTTCTAACGCCTGAAATGTAAAGGTCTTGAGTCCAGAGGTTGCGAGAACAGGTTCTGGATAAGGCTGCCTAGGTTCAACATCTGGTGTGTGAGCCTGGGCAGACCTCAGCTTTCATCTGTAAAATGGCAATAGGAATAAAAGACTCTGCCTCATTTCTTTGCTATGAGGACTAAATAAGGTAACACAGGCAAATCACTTAGCATTTAGTGAGCACTTTATAAATGTTTCCTTTCATTCCTGGTACATAATGAATGGATAAACTAGATTTTCTAAACTTCTTCAGACATTCATGTGCATCTGTTCTACTCTCTCCAGTCCCTTCTTGTTTCTGTCTAGCTTTTGGTTCCTCTCATTCACCTACTTCTCTTCCCTTGCTGCAATGTTAGACTAGGCAGGTGTTTTTTGTTGTTGTTGTTGTTTTGTTTTTAAATCAGGACAAAATGGTTATACTTAACTGAGCATAATTTATTAAAATAATTGCCTTAATGAATACTAATTATTAAATGTTCATTTAGTTATGTGCTTCCCTTTGCCTGTATATGAACTTCATGTTAGTCATTATGAAACAAGACATGCAGCAAACTGTGTAATTACAGACAAAACATTTAAGACACAAACCAATAAAAATCAAAGGTAGGAGAAAAATGCTTTGAAGAGAGCTGGGGAGTTGTTTGGACTTCCCGTGTCCTGCCAAGAACCTGCAGTGGGAGGCAGGGGCAGGAGGTGGGGTGTGGGGCGATGGCCCTGAGATCTGTGTGCCAGGCCTCTCTATCCAAGACAGAGAGGAAATGAGAAAAGACCAAGGAGCCACGATGTCACATCTTTAAACAAGTGGAAAGAGATGAACTGCAGGCCCCCAGAGCCCTCCTTCTCTCGGGGAGGGCATGGAGTACAGGTGGGGGAAGCATCTTCATGGAAGCCAGGTTGACAGTGGGTCCCTGCCTTCTCCATTCTCACCGTTTGCTGAGTGACGGTTAAGGGATGAATCGTGTCCCCCCTGCTAAATTCATATATGGAAGTCCTAACGTCCAGTCCCTCGAAATGTGAGCTTATTTGGAGACAGGGTCTTTGCAGAAGTCATCAAGTTAAACTTAGGACATTTTGGGCCCAAATCCCATATGACTGGTGTCCTTATAGAAAGTACCACCAGCTGGGCAGCTTAGACCACAGACATTTATTGCCTCACAGTCCTAGAGGGCAGCAGTCAGACAGCAAGGTATCTGCAGGGTTGGCTCCTTCTGCGGGCTCTGACAGGTCCCCTAGCTCTCTCTCCCAGCTTCTGGTAGCTTGTGTCAATCTTTGATGGCCCTTGGATTGTAGAAGCATCACCTGCGCTCTGTCTTCATCTGCACACGGTGTTCTCCCTGTGTGCGTGTCTGTGTCCGCATTTTCTCTTTTCGTGGACGTCAGTCATACTAGATTACAGCCCACCCTAATGTCCTCAGTTTAACTTGATTACCTCTGTGAAGACTTTATAAAGCCACATTTTGAGATACTGGGGGTTAGGACTCCAAAGTATGAATTTTGGAAAAGACCCAATTCAACCTCTAACAGTGACCTTGGGCAAGTATCTTCCTTTCTGTGAGTTCAGCTTTCCTTTCTGTGAACTCAGTTTACCTATTTGCAAAGTGATACGTTGTGATTAGAGAACCTCCAAGGGCTTTTCAGCCCTAAAGTCATATGTAGGTGAAACAAATTCCAGCCCCAAGTCACACAGGGGCTAGATACAGCCTAGCCTCAAAGGCTACAGGAAGAAATGCAAAGACTCCAATTTATATGAGGCAAATGAAGGAGGAAACTGCCCACTATGGCAAAACCACACTTCACTAGAGGTGTCTTTGTGTATTGTTTGGGGGAGGCCCTGACCATTCTTCAAATCTCTGTCTAAGGACTCTGCCAAGTTAAGCAGAGAGACAGATGACAGGAGTGGAGCTAGCCCATCCAGCCAGAGGAATTGGCAGTGCTGAGACAATCCATACCACAGATAAAGCTAGAATATATTCTTTCTATACTGAACAATTTTCCATCTGGCATGGAATTTCATGTAAATTCATCATTCATTCATTCAGGAAAAATGTATTGAACACCTAAACGTCAGGGCTTGCTTTGGATATTGGAGATACGGGAATGAACAGAACACAGTTTCTGTTCACATGGAACTTTCATTTGCAGGAGTTTGGTGGAGGAGGTGCAGACAACAAAAAAACAAGTAATCCTTTCAGATAATGACGACCAAAGGCAAAGAAGAAAGGAAAGCCGTCCAAAGTCAGAGTGCATATGCATTTACTCTCACCAACTTGTGATGGGCAAGGGACTTTTGCTCTGGCAAGTAGCTTTGCTGGCTTCTGGAAGGCCCTGAGTAGAGATGCTTCCAGATGTAGAGTCTGAGTAACAGGACAGAAGATCAGAAGGAGGGAACCTCCACTTAACCAAATGTCTTCCACTGGGTGTTGTATAAGGAGCAATACCTTTGGAGTCAGACAATTGTATTTATTGTCTTCAATACATACAATCTTGTATTTATTGCTTCAATAAATACAGATTTTGGGGTAACTTGTTCAACCTTGTATTTATTGCTTTCCAGTGGCGTGACCTTGAGCCAGTCCTTTCACCTCTTGCAGTCTGTTCTCCCTTCTGTAAAATGGGGGAATAATTATTAGGTCGGTGCAAAAGTAATTGTGGTTTTTGCCATTAATTTTTTTTTAATTAAATTTATTTATTATTATTATACTGTAAGTTGTAGGGTACATGTGCATAACGTGCAGGTTTGTTACATATGTATACTTGTGCCTTGTTGGTGTGCTGCACCCATCAACTCGTCATTTACATCAGGTATAACTCCCAATGCAATCCCTCCCCCCTCCCCCCTCCCCATGATAGGCCCCGGTGTGTGATGTTCCCCTTCCTGAGTCCAAGTGATCTCATTGTTCAGTTCCCACCTATGAGTGAGAACATGCGGTGTTTGGTTTTCTGTTCTTGTGATAGTTTGCTAAGAATGATGGATTCCAGCTGCATCCATGTCCCTACAAAGGACACAAACTCATCCTTTTTTATGGCTGCATAGTATTCCATGGTGTATATGTGCCACATTTTCTTAATCCAATCTGTCACTGATGGACATTTGGGTTGATTCCAAGTCTTTGCTATTGTGAATAGTGCTGCAATAAACATACGTGTGCATGTGTCTTTATAGCAGCATAATTTATAATCCTTTGGGTATATACCCAGTAATGGGATGGCTGGGTCATATGGTACGTCTAGTTCTAGATCCTTGAGGAATCGCCATACTGTTTTCCATAATGGTTGAACTAGTTTACAATCCCACCAACAGTGTAAAAGTGTTCCTATTTCTCCACATCCTCTCCAGCACCTGTTGTTTCCTGACTTTTTAATGATCGCCATTCTAACTGGTGTGAGATGGTATCTCATTGTGGTATTGATTTGCATTTCTCTGATGGCCAGTGATGATGAGCATTTTTTCATGTGTTTGTTGGCTGTATGAATGTCTTCTTTTGAGAAATGTCTATTCATATCCTTTGCCCACTTTTTGATGGGGTTGTTTGTTTTTTTCTTGTAAATTTGTTTGAGTTCTTTGTAGGTTCTGGATATTAGCCCTTTGTCAGAGGAGTAGATTGCAAAAATTTTCTCCCATTCTGTAGGTTGCCTGTTCACTCTGATGGTAGTTTCTTTTGCTGTGCAGCAGCTCTTTAGTTTAATGAGATCCCATTTGTCAATTTTGGCTTTTGCTGCCGTTGCTTTTGGTGTTTTAGACATGAAGTCTTTGCCCATGCCTATGTCCTGAATGGTACTACCTAGGTTTTCCTCTAGGATTTTTTGCCATTACTTTTAAGTGGCAAAAACTGCAATTATTTTTGCACCAACCTAATACAATAATGACCTGATTGGGTGGTTGTGAGGACTGGGTGTGATAATGCCTATGAAACTTGCAGGTGATGGAAATTCAATACATTTAGCCACTGTGATGATTAACTCCAGCTGTAGTATGAACGAAAGTGCCCTGGGCTTGGAGTCAGGTGAGCAGAGTTCAAGCACAAGTTTTGCTAGGTCAAAATAGTGAGACTCTGGGAAAGGAGTTCTCTGTGCCTTGGAAAATTCATTCATTCACTCAAATGAGAAAATTTTACCCTAAACTAGGCATAATAATTTACATTTCCTTGGGTTGTTATGAAGGTTCACAAATCCATACATAGACTTTATTTAAAGGCAAGACATTTGTAAAATAGCTGTTCCTGTATCACACAAAGCATCCCTCCTCCCCCCACCACACAGGTTTCCTAAAACCCTTTATTTCTTTATTTGTCCCCATGTTGACTTCTCGTTAAGCCACAAGGCAGCAGACCTCCAGAGTCAACATGTGTCAAGCGATATCCTAAAACAAGGAGGACCAGGATCCGGGTGAGTGAGGAGAAATGGTAGATGTGGGCATCTGAGCCTGGGATATTGGAAATATCACACTGACCTTAAGACAGACACACCCAGAGTGGATCCGCGGTCATCCTTGAGGCTATGTGACCTTGGAAATGGTATGTGGGCCCTCTGAGTCTCCATTTCCTCATCTGGAACACAGAAAACCCAGTTCCCGAATCTTAGCTACCATTATTGTCCTGATTATAGAGGATCACAAAGGCAGTAGTGATGATAGCCACAATAATAGCTCCTCACATTTATTGACTGTTTGCACATGGTTCTGTGTGATTTATGTGCTTTACCGCATTTAATCCTCATAATGACCTTATGAGATGGTAATTATTGTAATCCCATTTTGTAGGTGAGGAAACAAAGAAGGGTCAAAACAGCTGCCAAAGTCACACAGCTGGGAGTGGCAAAGCCTGGGTTGTGGCTGGGGTATTTTACTCTAGAGCCCACACTTGTAACCATGACACTGCATTGCCTCTGACAGCACAGTGGTCAAATCACACAACAGCCAGACACAAAACCTGGTACATTGAGGTGCCTGGAACAGGGTGGTTATGATCGTCATTACCACGGTCAGTGTTACCAGCCCACAGATGATGTGATCAGGTGTCTTTTGCCAGTGCTGCTGAGAGCTGCCTGGGAACAGCTTTGGCCAGTGTGCTGATGACCGGCAGCATGCTTGTCTCTATTTGTCCTTAGTGGGTAGTCCTCACTTTTGTTCTGAAACAAAAAAATTTAAGGCTAAACTTCTGAGTAGCAGGATTTTCTTAGGGTCACTTTAAGCTCCTAAGTTTTGGGGTAATTTGTTACACAGCAATAGATAACTAAGGTGAGGACACCAGGCTGAAAGGGCATCAGTATGTAGTGAGTGGGAGGTGTCTGAAGCCTTTGAGGCTCCAAAGTCCCCTTCCTACTCCACTGGTGTCCTTCCCCCAAGAGCAATAACAACTCAACAATAACTCCTCATTCTCAATACATGTGAAGAGTTATTATTATTGTTGGTATTTGGATGTGCCAAAAGCTGAACATCAAGGAACCGTGTGTCCTCGCTGGCAGACCCGTGTGTGTGGAACAGGTTGGAATGCGATGTGATCTCTGTCAGCTCTTTTACCCCACCAGGGAAGATGATTCTGAGGGAAGGACATGAGTGGTGTATGGGGGAATTTTGGAGCCAGACAGGCTTCAGATGCCTCCCATTTGCTACATGCTTCTTTTCTTTTCTTTTCCTTTCTTTTCCCCTCCCTCCCTTCCTTCCTCCCTCCCTCCCTCCCTCCCTCCTTCCTTCCTTCCTTCCTTCTTTTTGACAGAGTCTCACTCTTGTCACCCAGGCTGGAGTACAGTGGCACAATCTCGGCTCACTGCAACTTCTACCTCCCAGGTTCAAGCAATTCTCCTGCCTTAGCCTCTCAAGTAGCTGGGATTACAGGTGCACACCACGACACCCAGTTAATTTGTGTGTGTGTGTGTGTGTGTGTGTGTATATATATATATATATATATTTAAAAAAATATATATATATATTTTTTTTTTTAAGTAGAGATGGGGTTTTGCCATGTTGGCCAGGATGGTCTCAAACTCCTGACCTCAGGTGATCTGCCCACCTCGGCCTCCCAAAGTGTTAGGATTACAGGCATGAGCCACTGTGCCCAGCCTACATGCTTATTTTCTTTCAGCCTTGGTGTCCTCGACTTATCTATTTCTGTGTAACAAATTACCCCAAAACTTAGTACCTTAAAATGACAGTATCAGTCATCTCACAGTTTCTGTGGATCAGGAATCCCTTTGCAGTTTAGCCTTGTCCTGCTCCAGGGTTCCTCCCAGGCTGGGATTCTGGTTGCGGACTCACTCATGTGGCTGCTGGCAGGTTCAGTTCCCTAAGACTGTTGGCTGGAGGCCTCCCTGTTTTTCTCTGCCACCTGGGCCCCTCCCGTGTGACGGCTGGCTGCCACTGTGCAAGCAAGCGAGAGCAAGACTAAAGCCTCAGTCTTTTATAACTTAGGTCTCAGAAATAACATCCCGTCTCTTTTGGGTTTTGTTGTTGTTTTCTGTGAATTTCTTCTTCTTATGTTGTCTTTTTTTTATATTAAAAATTGTTTAGGCTGGGTGCAGTGGCTCATGCTTGTCATGCCAGTATTTTGGGAGGTTGAGGCAGGAGGATTACTTGAGCCCAGGAGTTTGAGACAAGCCTGGGCAATATGGAAAGACCCCATCTCTAAAAAAAAACATTTTTTTTTAAATTATCCGGGCACAGTGGTGCATGTCTGTGGTCCTAGCTACTCAGGAGACTGAGGCAGGAGGATCCCTTGAGCCTGGAAGGTCGATGCTGCAGTGAGCTATGATCGTGCCACTGTACTTCAGCCTGGGTGACAGAACGAGAACGAGATCCTGTCTCAAAAACAAATAATGTAGTTTAAATCTTCAATTTAGTAAAACACGCACAACAAAAATTCCTATCTTAACCATCGTTAAAGGTATACTTTAGTAGTGTTAAGTACATTCCTGTTTTGCAACTGATCTCCAGAACTCTTTTCATCTTGTAAAACTAAAACTCTGTCCTCGCTAAACAACTGCTCCCATTCCCACCTCCCCCGATTCCCAGGCAACTACCCTTCTACTCTGTGTCTCCCTGAATTTGACTATCTAGGTGCCTCATATGCGTACGGTCATACAGTATTCATCTTTTTGTGAAGGGCTTATTTCACTGAAGATAATGTCTTCAAGGTTCACCTGTGTTGTAGCATGTATCAGAATTACCTTCCTTCTTAAGGCTAATATTCCATTGTATATATATGCCACATTCTGTTTATTCCTTTCCTCTTTTGAACACGTGGGTTGCTTCTACCTTTTGGCTATTGTGACTAGTGCTGCTGCAAACATGGTTATGCAAATATCTCTTCAAGACCCTCCTTTTAGTTTTTGGGGGGTGTATATGTAGAAGTAAGATTGCCAGATCATACAGTAATTCTATTAGTTTTCCACAGTGCTTTCCTCCATTTTACATTTTTGCCAACAATGTACAAGGGTTCCAATTTCTCCACATCCTCACCAACATTTGGTTTTTGTGTGTGTGTGTGTGTGTTTTTTTTTTTTTTGATAGTAGCCATATTAATGGGTATGAGGTGGTATCTCATTGTGGTTTTGATGTGCATTTCTTTCATGGTTACTGATGCTGAGTATGTTTTCATGTGCTTACTGGCCATTCATATATCTTCTTTAGAAATATGGCTATTCATATCCTTTGCCCATTTGCATTTTATTTTATTTTACTTATTCATTTTGAGATAGTATCTGTTGCTCAGGCTGGAGTGCAGTGATGTGATTACAGGTCATTCCAGCCTCGACCTCCTGGGCTCAAGTGATCCTCCCCCCTCAGCCCCCACAGTAGCTGAGACTGCAGGTGTGTGCCACCAGACCTGGCTAATGAACAATTTTTTTTTTTTTTTTTTTTAAATCAGAGATGAGGTCTCCCTATTTTGCCCAGGCTGGTCTCAAATTCCTGGGCACAAGTGATCTGCCTGCCTTGACCTCCCAATGTGCTGGAATTACAGATGTGAGCTACCATACCTGGCTTTGCCCGTTTTTCAATTGGATTGTTTGTTTTTTGGTTGTTGAATTTAGGGGTTTTTATATATTTTGGATCTTAACCCCTTATCAGATATATGATTTGCAAATATCTTTTCCCATTTCATAGGCTGTCTTTTTACTCTATTGGTGTGTCCTTTGATGAAGTTTTAAATTTTGATGTAGTCCAATTTATCTAGTTTCACTTTTGTTGTCTTTTGCTTTTGGTTTCATAGCCAAGAAATTGTTTCCAAACACAATGTCTTGAGGTTTTCTTGCTATATTTTCTTCTAATAGTTTTATAGTTTTATGTCTTACATTTATATCTTTGATCAATTTTTAGTTAATTTTGTTTATGATGTAAGGTAAGGATCTAACTCTATTATTTTACATGTGGATGCTCAGTTTTCCCAGCACCATTTGTTGAAAAGATTATCTTTTTCCCCATTAAACAGTCTTGGTGGCCCTGTTGAAGGGTGATCATATATGTGAGGACTCAATTCTGTCTATTCTATCCCATTCCATTGGTCTATATGTCTATCTTTATGCCAGTACCACACTGTTTTGATTACCGTAGGTTTGTAACAAGTTTTGAAATCAGGAAATGTGAGTCCTCTAACTTTGTCTTTTGTTCATTTCATCTTGGCTATTTTGCATCTCTTGAGATTCCATATGAATTTTGGGTTTTTCTACTCCTGCCAAAAATGCCATCTGGACAGGTGCAGTGGCTCATGCTTATAATCCCAGCACTTTGGGAGGCTGAGGAGAGTGGATTGCTTGAGCTCAGGAGTTTGAGACCAGACTGGGCAACATGGGAAAACCCTGTCTCTACAAAAAATACAAAAATTAGCCAGGTGTGGTGGCACATACCTGTTGTCCCAGCTACTTGAGAGGCTGAGGTGGGAAGGTCCTTTGAGCTTGAGAGGCAGAGGTTGCAGTGAGCCAAGATCGGGCCACTGCACTCCAGCCTGGGTGACAGAGTGAGACCCTAACTCAAAAACAAACAACAACAACAACAACAACAATGAAAACACCATTGGGGCCAGGCGCAGTAGCTCACACTGCCTGTAATCCCAGCACTTTTGGAGGCCAAGGCGGGTGGGTCACCTAAGGTCAGGAGTTCGAGACCAGTCTGGCCAACTTGGTAAAACCCTGTCTCTACTAATAATACAAAAAAATTAGCTAGGATTGGTGGCACACAGCTGTAATCCCAGCTACTTGGGAGGCTGAGGCAGGAGAATTGATTGAACCCAGGAGGTGGAGGTTGCACTGAGCTGAGATTTTGCCGTAGCACTCCAATCTGGGTGACAGAGTGAGACCCTGTCTCAAAAGAAAAAAAGAAAAAGAAAAAGAAAAAGAAAAAGAACCACCATTGGGATTTTGATAGAGATTGCATTGAATCTGTAGGTTGTCTGGGGGCAGTACTGACATATTAACAATATTAAGTCTTTCAATGTATGAATATGGAATATATTTATATTTATTAGTATTGTCTTTAGTTTCTTTCAGCAATGTTTTTTTTTGTTTTGTTTTGTTTTATTTTTGAGACAGAGTCTTGCTCTGTTGCCCAGGCTGGAGTGCAGTGGCGCAATCTCGGCTCACTGCAACCTCCGCCTCCTGGGTTCACGCCATTCTCCTGCCTCAGCCTCCTGAGTAGCTAGGACTATAGGCGCTCACCACCACGCTGGGCTAATTTTTTGTATTCTTTAGTAGAGACGGGGTTTCACTATGTTAGCCAGGATGGTCTTGATCTCCTGACCTCGTAATCTGCCCTCCTCGGCCTCCTAAAGTGCTGGGATTACAGGCGTGAACCACTGCGCCCGGCCTCACCAATGTTTTATAATTTTTTTTTTTTTTTGAGA
Source organism: Theropithecus gelada (assembly GCF_003255815.1). Taxonomy (NCBI): domain Eukaryota; kingdom Metazoa; phylum Chordata; class Mammalia; order Primates; family Cercopithecidae; genus Theropithecus; species Theropithecus gelada. The sequence continues at coordinate 170,737,419 of NC_037673.1, read as the reverse complement.
TGGAGTCTCTTTCTGTTGTCTGGGTTGGAGTGCAGTGGTGACATCTTGGCTTACTGAAACCTCCACCTCCCAGGTTCAAGTGATTCTCCTGCCTCAGCCTCCCAAGTATCTGGGATTATATGTGCGCACCACCATACTGGCTAATTTTTGTATTTTTAGTAGAGACAGGGTTTCACCATGTTGGCCAGGCTGGTCTCAAACTCCTAACCTCAAGTGATCCACCCATCTCCCAAGATGCTGGGATTACAGGCATGAACCACCGTACAGGCCTTATAATTTTTAATGTCTAAATACTTAGGCATTTTATCTCCTTGGTTAAGTTTATTGTTAATATTTTAGTCTTTCTGATGCTATTGTAAATGGAATTGTTTTAATTTCATTTTTGGCTCATTCATTGTTAGTTATAAAAACGTAACTGATTTTTGTGTGTTGGTTTTTGTATCCTTCAATATTGCAGCATCCATTTATTAATTCTAGGAGTTTTATAAGATCATGTCATTTATGAGCAAAGATAATTTTTCTTCTTTTTTTTCAATTTGACTGGCTTTTTTTTCTTTTTTTTCTTTTTCTTGTTTTCCTGAAAATTCTGGCGAGGACTTCCTATTCTATGTTGAACAGAGGTTTCAAAAGTGGACATCTTTGTCTCATTCCTGAACTTACGGGAAACTTCCAGCTTTTCACCGTGAGTATCATGTTGGCTGTGAGCTTTTCATCTGTGGACTGTTTTATGTTGAGGTAGTTTCATGTATTCCTGGTTTGTTGAGTGTATTTTTCATGAAAGAGTATTAAATTTTGTTAAATGCATCAATTGGGATAATCTTGTGGATTTTTTTCTCATCATTCTATTAATGTGAAATATTACATTGACTTTTTTATGTTGAAATATCCTTTCATACTAAGAATAAATCCCACTTTGTCATGGTGCTTAATCTTTTTAATGTGCAGCTGAATTCTGTTTGCTAGTATGTTTTCTTCTTTTTTGACGATTTGTGCATCAAGATTCATTAGAAATATTAGTCTGTAGTTTTCTTGTGTCTTTGTCTGGCTCTGATATTAGGGTAATGCTGGCCTCATAAAGTGTGTTTAGAAGTGTTCTCTCCTCTTCAATTTGTTGAGGAGTTTGAGAAAGACTGGTGCTAATTCTTCTTTAAATGTTTGGTAAATTTACCAGTGAAGCCCTCTGGCCCTGGGCTTTTCTTTGTCTGGAGGTTTTTGGTTACTGATTCAGTCTCCTGACATCCCATCACTTTTGCTATATTCTCTTTGTTAAAAGCAGGTAATTAAGTGTAGCCCACATTTAAAGGAAGGGGATTACCAGAAGGAGGGAATAATTAGGGCCATCTTAGAAAGCTGCCTATCACAGTCTTTCTCTGTAAAATGGAGCCATTCCCAATCAACTGGTTAAACAAGATGATGAGTAGGGCACCCCACAGGGTGCCTGGTGTCTCAGAGGTACTTGGTAAGTGGTGAGTCTATCTCCCATTTGACTGGTTTCACAATGCAGTCTGGTAGACAAGCCATCAGATTCCATTCTGATAGCCTAGATTTATGGTCAGTGGTAACTGTTTTGCATCCTTGTGTATGATTCACGTTTTGACACAAGATTGCAGTTTTCTCAAATCAATACAATTTCATAGGAATTTCAGCCATGCCCTGTGTGTTTGTGTTCTCAGGCTCAAGCAATGAATAGGATAAGCATCCTGGTCATGGTTTTCTGATTGTAATTCTCACCGCAGCTGTCATGTTTGACCCCTTCAACCTGGGTACAACCCCTCTTGTACCATCCTTAGTACCACAGGCTTCTTCTTACGTGACACTTGTTAAATAGTACTGTATTTGTCCATTTCAGGTCTTTTTTCTTTTCTAGATGGTGAACTGAGTCCAGAAATGATATCTTTTGTTTTCTTTTGTATTCCTGGCATTCCTGAGTACAAGGTAGGCCCTCATTAAAGATCTGGCACATAAAAAAGGAAAAAGAATGAATGAGTGAATAAATATTGCCCTTGCCACTATATATACCTGTCTCTCCTGCTAGTCTTGAAGGCTCTGATCCAGTCTGCATGCCCAGGGTCCAGCCCAGGGCCTGACTGGTTTAGAAGCTCAGTAAATGCCATGGATTGAAGGAGAGTGGCAGCCTAGCATCTCCTTGCCTCGAGCCCATCAGCTATTGTAACCACTGGACAGAAATAGAAGACCATTTTAAATTCACTCGAAGGAGCCATATACTTGAGATGTCATTCCCATAGTGTTCTTACCACAAGAGCAAAATTCCCAAAGCAAGAGACTCCTTAAATCATTTTAATGGAATAAACAGCCAAATGCAGTGGCTCACGCCTATAATCCCAGCACTTTGGGAGGCCAAGTGCTGTAATCCCAGAACTTTGGGAGGAAAGGAGATCGAGACCAGACTGAAATAGTGAGATCTTGACACTACAAAAAAATTGAAGAAAACCTTAGCTGGCATTGCTGTGCCTGACTGTAGTTCCAGCTCCTGGAGGCTGAGGATCACTGGAGCCCAGGAGTTTGAGACTGCAGTGAGCTAGGATTGTACCATTTTATTCCAGCCTGGGTGACAGAGGGAGACCCTGTCTCCAAATAAATACAGAAATACAAAAATAAAACATATCATTTGCAACTGGATTCTCCCAGAAGCCAACTGTGAGACAAGGATTTGAGTATGTCTCAGGAAGCACAGTTGGGAAGTAGAGAAGGGAGCCGGGATACGGAAGGAAGCCCGTGCATGTCACACTAATGAACAGGCGGCGGCCGCGGACACCTGAGGTGCAGTCTCACAGGGGATCATGCTGAGCATGCCTCAGCATTGGTCCCCCAAAGAGTAGCATGAAAGCCATGAGATTTACACCAACTCCCGTCATCTTTCTTTGAGGGCTGTGCTCCCTGGTACCCTGGTCTGCTCTGAGGCCAACAGAACCCTTATCAAGAGAGACTCAGTTGATTGCAAGATGAGGATGTCTATGAACATCCTGAGTGCTGAGGGGATTTGGAAGGGGCACTGAGAGCATCTGCTGCAAATATATGAAATTAGCTTTACAAACTTGAACCTCAGACCCAGTTTTGTTCCTTACTAGCAAGGGAAGTCCTCTCAAACTCCCCAGCCCTTAGGGAGGCCCCAGCCCATCTCTGAGGCCCTGTTCTCTCCACTAGGGTTTTATTCTTCTATGAGGACATATGACTTGGGGTTATGGAGGGCGTTCCTTGTCAAAGCTCAGTTCCTAGAGTTTCCGTGTCTCCTGACTTCCTTCATTTCCATGTCCATGTTTCACGTCAGTTACTCCAGCTGAGGTTCTGCAGAATGGAGTTTCTCTTTGCAGCTGATCTATGTATGCCTCACCACAAGCATGATTCACACATTGCCCTAACTGTGGTGTTTATAGCATTTGATACTTTGATTACTTTGTTCAAAGTGATATCATGTGTTTATAAGCATTTGTTAAATCCTCAGAAATCCCTGCTCTCATATCCTCTGGGCTCCTTACCTATGGTCAGAGTTAAGTCCCTTGTTGCTGGGACAACCCAAAGTGACTAAGATGGTCTAATCAGTGAGTCACAGGCCTGTCGTATTTCTTAATATCATCAGGGTAAAAGAGAGAAACAAAACGAATGCAAAAGAGTTTTGGCCGAGTTTCGTTAGTATTTATTGATACTAACTTAGGTATGTGGGGATCGCACTTTGCAGTGTGCCCCTTCTACTCCTTGCTGCTCTTTCTTGCATCGCTCCCAACATCTTCATCTTTACTACTTTAGGACCAGATAACCGCCTCCTGAATGTTCCATGGAATGTGAATGTGTGTATGGGGGGGGGGGCGGAGGGGGGAAGATTCCACAGTCTTTTCAAAGACTTCTAGTCTAGGAAAAGCTAGAATCAGCAAAGCACAAAGGTGTCCTTGCTGCCGGACTTCCAGAGACTTGCACATACCCACGTGTACTGTGACGCCTAGTGAGGAGGATGGAGCGAGCAGCGTTTCTTTTTTTTCTTTTTTTTTTTTTTTTTGAGACGGAGTCTCGCTCTGTCGCCCAGGCTGGAGTGCAGTGGCCGGATCTCAGCTCACTGCAAGCTCCGCCTCCCGGGTTCCCGCCATTCTCCTGCCTCAGCCTCCCGAGTAGCTGGGACTACAGGCGCCCGCCATCTCACCCGGCTAGTTTTTTGTATTTTTTAGTAGAGACGGGGTTTCACCAGGTTAGCCAGGATGGTCTCGATCGTGAGCAGCGTTTCTGAAGCTGTAGTGATGACAGAACCCTGTCTGATAGCTGGGGAAATGTTCTCCAGAACAAAGCCTGGGACGTGATTTCCTGGATCGTGCATTTGCTACAGGAGTGAGACAGACTGATGATTCAGAATGCTCCCCCCCTCAGGCTGCAAAGGCTTCATGACGACAGCTGCTGACAGAGCTAGTTCATGTATTGAATGTCTGCTATGAGCTGGGTGCTTTACCATAAGGAAACAGCTTTGCCAGGGAGGACAAAAGTTAAAACATCCTCAAGGAAAAGCCTTTCTGGTAAGACATTTGGTAAACCAGGAAGGCTGCTTTACCAAAGGATGGAGGCTGTGTGAGACCCACCCAGGGACCTGCCCTCAGCACCGGGACTGGCTAATTTGCAGGGTCCAGTGCAAAATAAACATGTATTCCCCCGTGTTTGAAGGTTACTAAGAATTTCGAGATAATGACAGCAGAGCATTATAGCAAGCATGGGGCCCTTCTAACAACACATAGGTTGCACCCTGTGAAGCCTACCATGTGCAAAAAGTGCCTTCTGCAGGAGCCGCAGCCCTGGACCTCATGGGAACCAATCCGATGGTGCCAAACATCACCTCCTCTTCCCTTCCTTCAGTGTGCTGCTCCCAGACAGGCCTGCTCCCATTCTGCCTCAGCAAGAAGCTGGTTCTGCCAGCTCTCAATGACTCAGCAGCTGATGAAGCAACATGCTGGGAGATTACACAGAGGCAGCATGAAATCGTGGCAGGAGATTAGGAGTTCAAATTCCGGCTTTTACTCCTTACCTCTCAACTACATTGGGCGATTTTATGTCCATTTCTTACCTTAGAAACTCCCTTTGGAAAAAGAGGTTGAAAATAATGCCCAGGCTGGAAACTGTGTGGTGCGAGCCACCAGCAAGGACAGTGACAAATGAGTCCGCCTTTTGCACGTGGGCCAGATCCTCACAGGTATAGGATGTTTGAATTTCCTCTCTTGGAGACTCTTGGCCACTTCTCTCATTTCATTCATTCATTCATTCATTCATTTGGTATTTGGAGGGTCAGTAAGAATGAACCAAGCAAAGCAGAAGGGGGAATAGCAGTGCAAAACCCCTTGACTGGGAGTGTGCTACACAGGGGGCAGAGCCACCTCCTGGGTCTGGAGAAGCTTGGCTGGTGGAGAAAACAGAAGTTAATGGTAAACAAAGCCCAATGGTTGTCTGTGGATTCTAATCATCCTTCTATCCCAACTGCTCAGAAGCCCAAATAATTGAGGGATGGCCACCAACCACCTCCAGGAAACTCCAGCCTCCCAGTGCCTTCAACCACCTCCAGCAATTAGGCTCAGCGTGACAGTTGTTTCTGAAATGAGAAGCCTAATGAATGGAATTAGTCTCCCTGATTTAAATCCATCAGTGCCTGTGATATACTGGCATAGGCACTTAAGAGCCACTTCACTTCACCCCATCATGCCCAAAGGGTCACAGGCTGACTCATAGTTAATAGTGGGGAAGACTTTAATGGAGGGCGGCTTTGAAGAAGTGCAGGGTGTGTTTAGAGGCTTGAAGGTTTAATGCATTTTTAATTAAATGTGCTCTAATAGGATTCAGCACCAACTATCATGTCACTACAGATAGATTCATTATATTTGTTCAGTTAATTATGCGTGCATTATTACCCAAGTGAAAACTTTGATGACCTGGAAAGAAGCTTGACTTCGAGGGACACCCAAGAGTTCTGCTGGCACCTTCAGGATTAGATTAAGCCCTTCCCCACCCTCCAGCCCCTGTGTGTACTCTCACGCCCACACATGTAGACACGTGTGCACATCCCAGCAAAGACACCCAGGCACAGGTGTGTACACACTCTCTGTCTCTCTTTTCTCTATCTCACTTCTATTTCCTTTCAAAAAGAAAGGAGTGGTAGGAGATATTAAAGTTAGAAAAAAAGCATTACCAGATTGAACTCCATCCTGTTATTAGCTGAATGTCTTCAGATATGGCACTGATGTCTGAGCCTGTGTTCCTTCTCTATAAAATGACAACAGTATTATTAATAATAATTACATCTCCCAGGACTGCTATCGGCACCAGTGTGATTTTGTCTATAGAGCGCTTTGTGAAATGCCGAGAGCCTTGCGCGTGCTTCCTGTCGTTGGTTGTAACAACTTAATCCACCTGTATCTTCTCTGTATACTCACTCCCAATATATGCATCCACCTGTATTCTTTCTGCACACTCATACCTCCCATGTGCACCCACCTGCATCCAATCCAGACACTCACTTTGTTAATGGTAAACAAAGCCCAATGGGTTGTCTGTGGATTCTAATCATCCTTCTATCCCCACTGCATGGAAGCCCAAATAATTGAGGGTTGGCCACCAACCACCTCCAGGAAACTCCAGCCTCCCAGTGCCTTCAACCATCTCCAACAATTAGGCTCAGTGTGACAGTTGTTTCTGAAATGTTTCTCCCCATATGCACCCACCTATATTCAATCCATAGACTCATGCCCCCCATATGCACCCACCTATATCCAATCTATACTCTCACCCTCCCATATGCACCCACCTATATCCAATCCATACGCTCACCCTCCCATATGCACCCACCTATATCCAATCCATATGCTCACCCTCCCATATGCACCCACCTATATCCAATCCATACACTCACCCTCCCATGTGCACCCACCTGTATCCAATCCATACTCACCCTCCCATATCCACCCATCTCTATCCAATCCATACACTCACCCTCCCATATGCACCCACCTGTATCCAATCCATACACTCACCCTCCCATATCCACCCATCTCTATCCAATCCATACACTCACCCTCCCATATACACCCACCTATATCCAATCCATACACTCACTGCCCCCTTATGCACTCACCTGTATCTATTCTGTGCACTCGGGGCACAGGGTTCCTGCTTTATAGTAAGTGTTTGCATGCTGAAGCCTGACCTCATTTACTCATTCAACAAGCATGCACTGAGCACTTGGTAATGACTTCCTGAGTACCTACCATGTGCCCAGCTCAGGGTCCTGGGCTTTTAAGTGTTTCTCATGCCTGGTTTCTTTCCCACCACAACCAGGTAAGTATCTACATATTATAAGTGGGAAACTGAAGTTTGGATAATGGATTCAGTGGTGTTTATTAGTTTTTTTATGTGCTAGGCATTTTGTCAGGGGTGGAGGATAAAGAGGAAAAAGAAACAAGCGTGGCTCTTGCATCAAGGACCTGATCTTGTCGCAGGAAGTTTTTGAGAGCTCACAAAAAAGTCCTTATGTTTCTGGGTCTTTTGTTTTCCCTTGGGTCAAATCATGGTACACAGATCGGACTGTGTATCTCACAATGTGGTAAGCTGAGCACCTCACTGCCTGCTTCTCCACGATGTTGCTTCCAACTTTGGGAAGTGGGAAAGGTGTCTAGGGGGCCAGGGAAGGAATCTGACATATTCAGAGAAGGCTCATCTAGGACATCTGGCTAAACCTCCAAGGTGGTGCTTCTCAGACTCCCTGCGCTTATACCTCTTCTGGGGATCTTGTTAAAGCCCAGATTCTCTCTCATTCAGTAAGATTGAGGGTGGGAGGGTATGATGGTCAATTTTGTGTGTCAGCTTGGCGGGGGGGCATGGTACCCAGTTGTTTGGTCAAATGCCAGGCTAGATGTTTCTGTGAGGGTATTTTTTGGGGATAAGATTAGCATTTAAATCAGTAGACTCTGAGTAGAACAGACTATTATCTTCTATAGTGCGGATGGGCCTCACCCAAGCAGCTGAAGGCCGGAAGAGAAAAGACTGAAGTCCTCCTAAGAAGAAGACATTATGGCCCCAGGCACACCGCCTTTGTACTCAAGCGGCAACATCAACTCTTCCCTGGATCTCCAGCTTGCTGCCATGCCTTGCAGATTTTGAAATGGTCACAATTGCATGAGCCATTTTTTTTGACAAAGGAATCAATGGATCTCTATTTCTATCTCCATCTCATCTCCATCTCTGTCATCCCTATCCCTGTCTCTATTCCATTAGTTCTACTTCTCTGGAGAACCCTAATACAGGGGTTTGAGATTTTGCATTTCCTGCAAGCTCCAGGAGATACCAATCCTTCTGGTCTACGAGCCAGACTCTGAGTAAAGTCATAGATAAATATCACGTCTGTAAATAGAAAGTTCATCACACAAAAAGCCAGGGCAAGTCTTTTTTTTTTTCTTTTTGAGATGGAGTTTTGCTCTTGTTGTCCAGGCTGGCGTGCAGTGGTGCGATCTCGGCTCACTGCAACCTCTGCCTCCCAGGTTCAGGCAATTCTCCTGCCTCAGCCTCCCAAGTTGCTGGAATTACAGGTACCCACCACCATGCCGGCTAATTTTTTGGATTTTTAGTGGAGACAGGGTTTCGCCATGTTAACCAGACTGGTCTTGAACTCCTGACCTCAGGTGATCCACCCGCCTCAGGCTTGCAAAGTGCTGGGATTACAGTCGTTAACCACCATGCCCAGTCAGGGGCAAGTCTTAAAGTTGCCCTGAAGACCTTCAGCGGTGAGTTTTGACTGAAGCCATTCCACTGTGTTCTCTCCGGTGATGATTTCTGCCTGATCATTTGAATCCAGTGGTTTGTCCAAGCTGGTGAGCAACTGGAGTCTCCAAGAGGGTGCCCCCACTACTTTCAAGCTCATGGTTTTCAGTTGTCTAAACGCAGCTTTCTTCACACACTCTCACGTCAAGCAGAGGCAGCAGTATCCAATACCAAACAGCTGGATGGAAACTGAGAAGAGAAGAAATCAGAGTTGGTGCAAAAGTTTTCCGGCAGCCCAGGTGTCCGGCATCCCACAAACACCCACGCTGGCTTCAGCAGCCCCCTGCCTTTCCTGACACCTTGTGAACGCTAGACAAAAACAACGAGAGCAGAATTGGAAGCCATGGCAAATGCAGCAGGGAAACAGTTGGTCTGCAATGTGCTTCCTGGCTTGCAGCAGACGGCAGGACAGCAGACCCAAATGAAAAAGAAGGGATCGAATGGGGAAGGAAAAAGGATGTCATTAGCAAATGATCTTTGCCTTCCTCTCCGACAGTGATAGCTCAGACCACAAGAAAGCCCCCGCAGTCACATTCAGGTGGAAAGTGGCACTTCTCAAACATCCCAAGGCCTTGCCCTGCTGGTGAAAATGGGTAGAAGAGGCCGGGCGCAGTGGCTCACCTCTGTAATTCTAGCACTTGGGGAGGCTGAGGCAGGTGGATTGCCTGAGCTCAGGAGTTCGGGACCAGCCTGGGCAACACGGTGAAACCCCGTCTCTACTAAAATACAAAAGAAATCAGCCGGGCGTGGTGTTGGGCGCCTGTAGTCCCAGCTACTCGGGAGGCTGAGGCAGGAGTATTGCTTGAACCCAGGAGGCGGAGGTTGCAATGAGCTGAGATCGTGCCGCTGCAATCCAGCCTGGGTGACAGAGCAAGACTCCATCTTAAAAAAAAAATAAATAAAATAAAAAAAGAAAGAAAAGAAAATAAAAGAAAGAGAAGAAAAAAACAGAAAAAGAAAATGGGTAGAAGAGTCAGTGATGACAAATGCATGGAGCCCAGTCCAGCCCTGTCCAATAGAAACATAACATGAGTCACACATGTGAAGTCCAATTTTTTTTTCTTTTTATTTTGAGACAGGGTCTGTCACCCATGCTGGAGTGCAGTGGCACGATCACAGCTCACTGCAGCCTCAATTTCCCAGACTCAAGTGATCCTTCCGCCTCAGTCTCCCAAGTAGCTGGGATAACAGGCATACACCACCATGCCTGGCTGATTCTTTTATTTTTTGTAGAGACAGGATCTCACTATGTTGCCCAGGCTGGTCTCGAACTCCTGGGCTCAAGTGATCCTCTCGCCTTGACCTCCCAAAGTGCTAGAATCACAGGCACGAGCCATGATGCCCAGCTAATTTTAAAGAATTTTTTGTAGAGATGGGGTCTCCCTATGTTGCACAGGCTGGTGTTGAAAAGTTTAAATTTTCTACCAACCACATTAAAAACATCAAAAGATACAGGTAAGTTAATTTTAGTAATGTATTTTATGTAACAGAAAATACCCTAAATATGATTTCATTGTGTCATCAGTGTAAATATGTAAAAATAAGATATTTTACTTACATGTTTTGTATCCAACTCTTGGAAGTCTGGTACATGTACAGCCATGTTTCAGGCTGGTTGCTACCATATCGGGCAGTGAAATTCTGAGAGGCCTTAAAGGAGCAGCCTGGTGTGGCCACGGACCCTTGGGTTGGTATTTTTCATCTGCCCCAGCCTCCCCTAAAAATAGAAACATGAAAAAGAAAAAAAATGAGAAAACAATAATCTTTTGATAACTAGGGATGCCGGGCAAATCCTACCAGGTTAATGCCCACAGTGAAGTGGATAATCACAGTGATTCTACTCAAGCAAGCACCAAATGAGCAAGCATTCTTTAAATAAACAGAAATCGAGTATATTTCAGGAACCTATGTACTCTGTGGGTCACAGAGAAGGTTAAATAAAGATTTGTTTTAAAAATGTCTCCCAAGGGGCACTCTCTGTTGTGCTTCCCCTGCGTGTTGTTGGAAGAGGGAGTGGCTCCCAGGGTGGGAGCTGGGCCAGCTGGGGGGCTAAGTCAGGTTGAGGTGGACACCGGGGCCTCCGGAGGCCCCCACCTGCCATGGCCATTCCCAGCTCTTATAGTCCAGTATTGACCTCACCTGTGGATCTGCAGGGAGGGTGAAACCGCAACTCAAAGCCACTTGAGGAGACTTTCAGTTTCTGGTGGGGACCTTCCGTTGAGTTTCTAGTGGAGACTTCAGCAGACGCTGTGCAAACCTGGAGGGGAACCGTATCCCAGATATTTGAGTGTTCCTTCATTTGGTTAGCTGCTCACTCCCTCCTTCATGCATTGATTCACACATTGTGCCAGCTGGGTTCCCTGGGAAGCAGACAGGAGCTTTATTAGGAAGTATCTTGCAATCAACACCAATGGAAGGGAGAGGAAGGAAGTGGGGTTGGGCTTAGGGAGACAAGGAGCTGTGACACAGTCTCAGTGAAGGCCCATCCCTTACTGGCGGAGTTTTAAACATGGGAGGAGCCTCCAGATCTCTCCTGACTGGGCCCAGACGGCCAGGCCTTTATACCTCCATGCTGGTCAATCATCCGATGTGGGCTTTCATGTATTCTGGACACAAGGCAGGGGGCTTTCTTCAGCCGAGAGTTGAGGATCTGCAGGCGGCACTGCCAGCTTCGGGGATAATAGGTCTTTTATTCCCAAAGGGACATCTGGGTGGGACATCTGGGTAGCACATCATAGCATTCACCACATACATCCTTTAATATAGTCACTCGTTTATGCTCTCTTGTCTCCGGGCTCCACTTACTGACTCAGTCATTGAGTGCATCTCCTCTGCTGAGAACTCTCCAATGGCTTCTCTTGGCAGTTCGAACCCTTCACGATGTGGGCCCTGACACCTCTGAGCACTTGCTGGATAAGACCTTTACGCTCACTCACTGTGCTGCAGTCACCCTGGTTTCTTCCTTTCCTTGGGACACACCAAACTCTTTCCTGGCTTAGAGTACTATTGCACTTATTTTGGTCTCTATCTGAAATCCTGCTCCCTTGGGTCTTTGCAAGGCTGGTTCCCTTTTATCATAGAAGCATCAGCTCAGAGCACCCGTCAGATGAACTTTACAAACCACCGTATCTACAGCAATTCACTCTCTGTCGCTTCCTACCTTCTGTAATCCTCTTCCCTAGTTTATTTTTTGTTTTTACACAATCTATCACAATCTAAAATTACCTTGTTCATTTACTTATTTGTGCATTTTTTCTCCCTCTCCATTAGAATGTAAGCTTCATGAGGACAGGATTCCTATCTGGTGTTTATTCTTATTACTCAAATATTTGTGAAATGAATAAATGAATGATTCAGAAATTTATCTATCAATTAACTTCATTTATATATTAACTCTTATTCATGTATTCTGTTTATTTATTCATTTACTCAACAAACTTTTTATATGTATATGTGTGTATATGCAGCAAATTTATTGTGAGCTCAATGAAGATAGTCTTTTTTTTTCTTTTGAGATGGAGTTTCACTCTTTTGCCCAGGCTGGAGTGCAATGGTGTGTGTTGGCTCACTGCAACCTCAGCCTCCCAGGTTCAAGCAATTCTCTTGCCTCAGCCTCCCAAGTAGCTGGGCTTACAGGCACCAGCCACCATGCCCAGCTAATTTTTGTATTTTCTTAGTAGAGATGGAGTTTCACCATGCTGGCCAGGTTGGTCTCAAACTCCTGACCTCAAGTGATCCACCTGCCTCGGCCTCCCAAGTGCTGGGATTACAGGCATGAGCCACCACTCTCGGCTCAATAAAGATATTCTTAGCAACATTATTGCAAACAGCAAAAACACAATTTTATAAAAACAAACTAGAATAACCTTGAGCTTGTCCAACTCTAGGGGATGGCCAAAAAAATGATGGTACAGCGTGATAGAAAGTGAAGACCTCTCTACACATGACACTTTTTGTTATGACTTCATGGCGGTGTAGCAACGTGGAACAAGGTCAGTAGGTCTGTGAGAAGTGAGGGGAACACAAGTTTGATAAAAAGCCGTGCACACTGTGATTGCAGCTCTGCCAAGTGTGTCTGCTTTGGGGCGAAGATGAGAAGGAAGCGGGCAACAGTAAATAGAGTCATTCTCAGGGAGTGAGATGTGGGAGAGCTTATTTTCCAAGTATTCCTTTGATACTGTTTCCCACTTATCTCTATGATAAAGATGGGATTATATGGCCCCCAAGGCAGGGCCAAATCTGTATTTCTGAGACCTGGTAAGAAGTTATAGGTATAAATCTCCTCCTGCATGTCTAGTGCTGAACATGCATTTTTAAAAATTTTGACATTCAGAACAATCCCATAAAGTAAATGGTATCTTTTATTTTTTTGGTGGATGTAGTAGGCAGAAAATGATTTAAAACCTGAGAATACATTATCTTACACTGCAAAAGGGACGATGCTGCTGTGGTCAACTTAAGGATTTTGAGATGAGTTGATTATCTTGGATCTTGGATAGGTCCAATGTAATCACAGAGTCCCTATAAGAGGCAGGCAGGAGGGGCAGAGTCAAAGATGTGACAATGGAAGCAAAGGTTAGAGATATGCAGGGTTATAAGACAAACAACATAGGCAGCTTCTAGAAGCTGGAAAAGGCAAGAGAACACATTCTCCCCTACAGCCTCCAGGAGGAATGCTTACCATTTCAGACTTCTGAGCTCCAGAACTGTAAGTGTATAAATGTGTATTGTTTTAAACCACTAAGTTTGTGATAATTTTTTAATGGCAACAATAGAAAACACACACAGTTGCTAAATTGAAGCTCAGAAAGATAAAATAGCTCATCCAAGGTCAGCGGCACAGTTAGGATTGAAGTCATAAAATCTCAACTCTTCGTTGCTCTCCACTGCCACCTCTCTATGGCCCATAACTGAAGCTGGAATTCTTTGCAATGAATTACCCACAGCACTCTAGACACTTGCAGGCACCCAGTTGCTGTCTTAACTTTGGAAGGTTTAGTTCTAAGGATTGGGCTGACATACGTATATTTCCTTTCCTTCTTTCTCTATGCCTTCTTCCTTCCTTCCTTCCCCCCTTCCCTCTTCTCTTTTCTTTAATTATTTCCATCCTTCCTTCTTCCTATTTTATATTTATTGAGCACCTGTTATGTGCCAGGCTCTGTCCAAGATTCTGAGAATATACTAAGAGTGAGATGGCCAGGTGCCTGTCCTTGGGGACTTCATGCTGAGATTTTGCACAGATTTTGAAAATATTTAGAATTTTGTGGAAAATATATGCTATTGAAGTTCAGCTTCAGCTTTAGGTCCATATAGAAGTGAGGAGGCATTAAAGAGTTAAAATTAGGGTCTCTTTTTCTTCAGCCAGATCCTCCTCCTCCAGGAAGATGATGGAGAATGCTGAAACTGTGCTCCAAGGCCATGAAAAGGAAAAGACCTGGATTTTCTCTTCATTCTCTCTCAGTACTGCTGCCTCCCAGTTTCTCCAGGGGAGTTTTTGTCTCCCTGGGGCTTAAGGAGGATCCCAGGCTCATGTGCTCAGGATGTTCGAAAGAACCAAAAACAGGAAGGAGAAGAAACAGGCCCTGTTTGTTAGGAAGCGGAAAAACAAAGATGCAGAGTGCTGTGGGAAGGAGAACACCTGCCTGAGAGACTGGGGTCTGAATTCCATCTCTGCCTTTAACTCCCCATGGGACCTTGGGCTGGTCCATGTACCACTGTAGACCTCAGTCTTCTCATCTGCCCAATGGGTAGAACAGTATTACTTAAGGCTCCTTGTCCCAGTGTTAGGGATACAAAGGATAAAATATATGTAAAGGAGCCTGTGAAGTGATGAATAACAGATGCACATACAGTCTGCAGTGAGGAGTGAGCAAACACAGAAACGTTTATGTCCAGTGGCTGCTGTGCAGATTATGTGGATAAAGATCACACTGTACCATGAATGGCCGGAAGTATTGATATGTAGAGCTCTGGGTTTTCATCAGATTGTGCCTCCATATATATGTACACACACACACACACTGTCTCTCTCTCTTCTCTCTCTCTCTCTCTCTCACACACACACACACACACACACACACACACACACACACATACTGTGCGATGCAGTAGAAAAAAAATTACCCAGTACAGGGAGGCATAAGACCCAAGTTTTGGTTCTTCTCTCTGGACCTCAGTGTTTCCATCGATAAAATGATCAGTGGTCACCAATGGAGGGCTATGGGCCCCATCCTGACTGCAGATATGTTGATTGATCCAAAAGGTCGATTTTGTATTGAAAAACAAAAGATTTAAACATGTACCTACGTTAAAAAAAAGTTAGAGACTTTGCCTAGAAAAAAAAAATCTTGTTCCTCACTTGAACAAGATTCTCTTGAGACTCCTAAGGTCTAGCAAAACTGGGCTTGCATTTTCCAAGGCTAAATCTGCGTGGCACTAAGTGGCAGCTGTCCCTCTGAAACCCAGTAAGTGGCAGCTGTCCCTCTGAAACCCAGTGTGTTCTTGCCCACAAGCCACAGTTCCCACCATTCCCAAACGCTGCACACCCTGTGGGCTTCCCTACTCAGCGACGCGTCTTACTGTCTGGCTCTGCGGTGACTGTGCCTCCATCCGCACGCTAGGAATGCTTCATTTCTCAGCAGCCAGACCTCAGGCACAGTGCTACTCCCAGGGGCAAACAGATACACAGGGAGAGATAAAAATGGCTACGACTCCTGGAGATGAAAAGTGGCCAGTAAATAACACCAAAAATAATTCCACTTTCTGCTGTGATAGAGAACAAGACTCCCAGAAGCCGGATCTTGGACAAGCCTTTTCCTCAGTTTCCCCATCCATAAAATCAGGTAGCTGGAACTAGAATCACCAAGGGTTTTTCAGCCCTTGGGTTCTTTGGTTTTCTCTGTCTTACACACACATTTCTTACACACAGACACATGTCTACATCTTGCTGACAATCTTTTCCCATCTATCGGTTGGAAGCCCTGATATCGCCTCCAATCTCCTGCGCTTCTGACATCACTCCCTCTGCAGGTCTCCTTTATGACTAAATCCAGCTATTAAGCTTCCAATGAGTTACCTGCTGGCATTGTGTAAGGGCAGCCAGCAGATTTAGTCACCTAATCTGCTCTCTTATCAGTGTTCTCTCCCCGCGGCAGACAACAGCGCGAGATTGTTCAGTAAGTACCACAAGTCCAGCGGGAGAGGGCTCAGATCCTGCCGCTGAGAGCTGGGGCTCAGGGAGAGGCGGGGAGAGGAGGGACGGTCACCTCTCAGTGGGCGGGATTTGAGAAAGGGTCAACCAAACAAACCTTTGTTCTCATCTCCTGTTGGGTTCTCGGGACTGTAGGAAAGAGATCTCAAAGATGCTTGAAAGGGTTCAAGTGAGGCCGGGTTCTAATCCTGACCCTTGGTCACCCATGATGTAAAACAAGCCCTTGTTGGGTGGGGCCTGCCTGACCGCCCCTCTGTAAAATGCATCCTCGTTTCTCACTCCAGATGCTCAGGGATTTTCCACAAAGACTAAAACAGGGCACCCCAAATCATTTCATATTCCACTTTTCCATTTTCTTTTTGGTCCTTGCAGAAAAGGAGTGACTTTTTAAAAGTCTGGGCATATTAAAAAGTGAAGAAATCCCAAGTCAGAGTTACAAATACAGTGACATTGATCTACATGGAACAATGCATGCTAATAGCCAAGAATATTGCAATGTAATCAAGTTGTGCCATGCATAAGATAAGGAATGGATTTATTTTTGGAAATTTGAAGCGTGATCCAGGTGGGGGATGCTGAATGAAAGCTTTGAAGTGGGCGTTCTCTTCGTATAATCCACGTGACACAGGTATTGTGTTTGCTGAGGAGTCTAAATTGGAGGCCTTTGATGGGTGAGCAGTCTGGGCCTTGAGGCCACCCAGGCTTTTCCGGGACAGGCCAGGATGTCACTGCTCTGACCTGAGCACTGATTAAAGTCCCATGAAATGGCTTCCAGGTAACAATGACCCTCACTTTGAAGGTGACTTTGTCAGAACTCGGCTTAAAGTCCCCTATGCTGAGGCCCACACTGCTCCTCTCACTCCTTTGCTAAAATCCCAGTTCTCCCTGGGAAAGGCTGCAGAAAATCAACCTTTAGACAGTCACCTTTGAGTGTGAATTAGTTCATCAGCCCCGTTGCAATGTGGCTGTCTGCTGTTCTCCATGACACAGAAGCACATTGGATGGCAAGGCTTGGCTTGGCTTGGCTTGGCTGGGTGGGGAAAAGCCACAGACTCAGGGGATAAAGATCTGGAATCACTTCCGCTCTACTATTAGCCCTAGGACCTTGCTCAAACTTCTTCACTCCACTTTCTCCACAAGCAAAAATGGAAATAAATGTATCCCTCAAGGGGTGACAGTCCAACGAGCTATCCTAGGCATTGAGTTTATAAGAATAAATCTCCAGCCAGGTGCAGTGGCTCACGCCTGTAATCCCAGCACTTTGGGAGGCCAGGCAGGTGGATCACTTGACATCAGGAGTTCGAGACCAGCCTGGTCAACATGGAGAAACCGCATCTCTATTAAAATTACCAAAATTAGCCAGGCATGGTGGTGGGCACCTGTGATCCCAGCTACTCGGGAGGCTGAGGCAGGAGACTTGCTGGAACCCGGGAGGCGGAGGTTGCATACAGTGAGCTGAGACCTCACCACTGCACTCCAGCCTGGGCAACAGAGCAAGACTCTGTCTCAAAATAATAATAATAATAATAATAATAATAATAATAATAATAGTCTGGGTGTGGTGGCTCACACCTGTAATTCCAGCACTTTGGGAGGCTGAGGCAGATGGATCACAAGGTCAGGAGATCGAGACCATCCTGGCTAACACGGTGAAACCCTGTCTCTACTAAAAAAAAAAAAAAAAAAAAAAGCCGGGCATGGTGTCTGGCGCCTGCAGTCCCACCTACTCAGGAGGCTGAGGCAGGAGAATGGCATGAACCCAGGAGGTAGAGCTTACAGTGCACCAAGATCACACCACTGCACTCCAGCCTGGGCGACAGAGCGAGACTCTGTCTCAAAAAAAAAAAAATTAATAATAATAATAAGTCTTCATTATTTCCCAGCTCTGTCAAGGAAGCAGCCAATCAAGAAGTAAATGATTCACACTAAATGGTGGCACCTGTGATGAAAATGATGAAATAGGGGATTTGTAGACAGGGCTATTGGAACGGAGGAATAACTTAATTTCATGGCAAGGAAATATCTCTTTGGAGAAATAAGGTTTGAGTCAAAGGAGAAGAGCAAGGAGCATCCTGCAATGTGTACGGAATGGATGTGGTAGGAAGGCTCTGGGGGGACACATGGGGTGGGCGGGTGGGTGAGGGACAGCAAGGCTGCCCTGTCTTAGCAGGGGACATGGGGGAGGGGAGGTGCAGAGCCCACATCACACAGGGTCTCCTGCTTCATGCTAAGGAATGTGCATTTTATTCCAAACGAGCTAGGAAGCTGCTGGAGGGTATTTAATACAGGCAAAAGTGTTTTTAAAATGGGTGGAAGTGTTTTGTAAGCTTGAAAGCACAAAGGAAAGTACTATTATTTTCATATATGTATAACAACTTTCTGTTGTAGTTAAAACTATTACATTGGCAGAGTTCCCTCAGTGTAAACTTGCAGGAGCAGGATCCTGTGGGACTAGGTATGCGAGGGCTTTGGGGCCGCCTCTCAGGCCACGGGCTGCTCAAAGGGAGTGGGCTCTCTAGAGCCCAGGCACCCAGGACCCCAGAGAGCAGGGGTCCCAGGCAGATGCGGCCTCTCCTATGGCCCTTGTTTCCTCACTTTAGTGGGGCTGGAAGGGCAGAGGCACCCAGTGATTGGTGGATGAACACCCCACAGGGTCTTTGCGCTCCCAGGCCATTGCACTGGTGTTGCTTCTGCCAGAGAAAACACCATCTCTTTTGGGGGTTTTCACTTGAATTCGAATTTTCTCTGACTTACCCAGACCATGCATTATTATCAGTTTGCAATCAGTTTGCAATTGTTCTTTTTATTTTTGTTTTAATGGTCTAATTAAGGCTGAACTTCCCCACTTGACTGGCAATTCTGAGTCGAGGGCCATGTTTGAAGGTGCTTACCTTTGCAGTCAAGCAGGACAGCCTGAATTATGCTACAACCACAAGCAACCTCCCAGTCCCAGTGACTTAATCAAAGTTTATTCCTTTCTCAAGCGTCATGTATCCATCACAGGTGGGCTGGGGAGCTCTGCTCAGGGTGTCAGTCAGGCACCCAGGCTGATGGACCTGCCTCCTTAGGCAGCTTCTCAATGTAGTGCTTCAGGCATCACTACAGGAGGGGTGGAGTGTTGAGACCAGCAATGAACTCCTTTGGAATGGAAGTGACACCTGCCACTCCTCCTCACAACTCCTTGGCCGGAACCAGTCACACGGCCGTGCCAAACGTCAAAGGCTGCTGGTAGTAAAGTCTTCCACACTTAGTATCTGGAACCCAGTACTGAAGGATGCAATGCATACTTTTGGAAGTGTTGCAAACTGATCTAAGGCAATTTGACCATTCACCAATTACAAGTTTCTTTTGGTAACTATCGGGGGGAGGTTGGGGAGGTGGGAACTGTGTATTTCTCCCTCCACAGCTTCACTGCTGGATAGTAGGGTATAAGGAAAATGAGTCGCAGATTGAATTTTGCTACATGTACACCATTTGTTAGCAAATGGATTGGGGGAGGGTTTCACTTAATAACAAGCAGAGACAAATGGTTTTGAATGCCTATAAAATAAGTAAAGTCCTGGCTGTCTGTCATGAGAAGTATTTTTTTGGAAAGGTTTACTCCACAGTGGATGCAGCATATTCTCATGGCAAATTTAACTGACCTTATAGTACAACCAGGTGGCAGAGTCCAGGCTGGAAATGCACCAGACAGAGAGGACCTCAGTGCCTGGACAGTCTGTCTGCCCCACCTCAGTTCTTGAGCAACACTCATTTCACCAAAGAAAAATGGTCTCCAACATTCTTTATTCTAGATAACCAACTGAATATTTGAAGCTGTGGACATGGATTCCTAATTTGAATTTTAACTTCTTCTGGGTGTAGATAAAATTAATTCACATATAATGGATAGACAAAATATGGTATATCCATACAATGGAATACTATACAGGAATAAAAAGGAATGAATCACAGATACAAGCAACCACACGGATGAACCTCGAAAACAACACTCTTCAGTGAAAGAGGCCAGACATAAGAGACCACTCCACTCAGATGGGATGTCCAGAAAAATTAAATCTATAGAGATAGAAAGAAAATTAGAGTTACCTGGGATGGGGTGAAGGATTATAGTAAACATGCATGAGGGATATTATTGGGGTGATGAAAATGTTCCTTGATTGGTTTACTGTGATGGTATGCAACTTTGTAGATTTACTAAAATGTCATTGAATTGTGCACTTTAAACGGGTGAATGATGTGTAAAATGTGCCTCAATACAGTTATTTATAAAATAAAAAATTAACACATCTATATGCATCACACTACTTATAAGGCATTTAAAAATAACTTATAGACAAACAAACACAAATAAACAGTTTCTTTCCCAAGGAGGTTTAAACACTTTCATCTACCTTTTGTGCTTTTTCTTTTGAGATAGGGTCTCAAACTCCTAGACGCAAGCCAACTTGGACTCCCAAAACTTGGACTCCCCAAGTGCTGGGATTACAGGTGTGAGCCACTGTGTCCAACCTTCTATTTGAGCTTTTAAAATAATAAATTTATTCAATCACGATACCAGAGAAGCTTGGGATTTTCCTCAAAAGACATCTAGACAAATCCCGCTAGAAAATACAACTTGTAGGCGGGATTTTACATGTGTTACCTTCCCCTATCTACACATATACAACAGGGAAGGGGCTTAGGAAGAAAAAAAAAAAAAAAGAAAGCTGTAGAAGGCCTTGGATTTAAAGTTTGATGTCAGTTCTTGAGCCCTGGTTCCTTCAACTGCAAAATGGGGATAATACAGGCTCTTTGTGGGGCATCAGCAGCTGGACTCATGGCAGGCGGTGCTATTGCCCAGGCTCTCTGCACAGAGGTGTTGGTTATCTATCATGATGGAGTCGGATCCTCAGGAGACCCTCTGGGATGCACTGAGGGGATATAGAGGCGCTCCTCAAACTGGAGATCATGCTAAATGCAGATTCCAATTGAGGACCTCTTGGAGATGCCAGTGCTGTTAGGCCGTGCCCCTACTTTGAGTTGCAAGGAGAAATAGCAATCTTCATCCAGGAGGACTTTAAACTTCCTGTCAGTCTCAACTTCTCAACCACATCTGCTGATGTTCAGAATTGCTTGGGAAGCACAGATGCCTGGCTTTGCCAATATGCCTACTGAATTCGTATTTCCTGGGTGGGCCCATGGAATCTGAGATTTCTCAAAGCTTCTTTGGGGCTAGGAGACACTGGTTAAGAGAATCCTGTAGAGACTAAAGAAAGACCTAGGATTTGGAGAGGTCTTTTGAGTCCCCTCTTTGAGTCCCTTCTCCGCCACTGTGTGGCCTCGGTGAGAATATTTTCCCTCTCTGGGACTCAGTTTCCCCATCTTGACAAGGTGGGGTGGAAGAGATGTCCTCCACCTATCTCCTGTCCAGTACTTCCGTTCTGAGACTCTGTGAGCCCCGGCTTTCCTGGCCTGCTCCCCATTTCCAATTGGCCGTGGCATTTTTGTGACTCAAGGGGGCAGGCCCAGCAGCCAGGAGGTGGGGAGCTGAGGGCGGGGAGCCAGGTTTTCCGCCCCGCTGCCACTGGAGCCGGGCGCCCCGCTCAGGCTATTGTACTCACGGGAGGTCTTAGCTGGCAAGGCCGCCAGCCTGACTGCTCAGGCGCCAGGGCTGTTTCATTATTTCATCAAAGTTCATTATGCTGGGGAGGAGACCAGTAATAAAACATGATTACAAGTGTCTCCAACGAGCACTTAAAGACATAATTCGGGCTGTACATTCTGCCGCATCCCTGCTTGTGGTCACATAACGCTAGGAGATTTGCACCTCTGATATATGCCAGTCTTCGTGTTAATTGAAGTGAAAAAAAAAAAAAAAAACACCCAGAGAACTTGATTCAATTTGTCTCTGGACTGAGTTTGTTGTTTTATATGGAGGAATGATTTGCCATTTTTGAAAACACACAGTTAATTATGTGTGCATAGGGCAGGTACAGCGACACAGGAGACACTGAGGGACTGAATGGCAGCCAAGCATATCAGATATCAATGGCAAAGCACTTGGGGAGAAATGGCTTTTCTTTCTTTCTTTCTTTCTTTCTTTCTTTTCTCTGTCCCCTCCCCATCCCACCTCTCATCTTTATGAAACAGTAGCTGGTGATCAATACCAGGAAGGTAAGAGACGATACTTCACATGCCAGAGCTAACACAAAAGGGTCTTCTGCCCTGTCCCAGGTCACTCATCTGAAGGGATTGCCAGGGTGCTGGGGCAGTGTTGTCCTCTCATCCTCTGAGGATAAAGCCTTGATTGACACTGACTAGTGAGTTTGAGTCCAGTTTCTCAGGCTGTAGATTGGAGACCTGTGGATTGTTTTGTGTTTGTTTGTTTGGTTTGTTTTGCGTTTTTTTGTGACTGAGTACAGGGGACTTTACCGATGGTACACGACAAGATGGGGCACCCTAGGCCCCTCCCTCTTCAGGGGTCCTGCGTGGAAACTGTGAGGAGGGGAGATTCTGACTGTGGTGGGGACTGAGTGTGGCAGGGACTCCCCAGCAGTGAGAGTCTCTCTCTTCCTCTCGTGCTCTTGCTGGGGCTGGTGGTCAGGGGGTCTTAACTCCTTGGAGGCCACGTGGACCATGAAGTTCACCACCTTGTTGCTGTAGCCAAATTCATTGTCATACCAGGAAATGAGCTTGACAAAGTGGCCGTTGAGGGCAGTGCCAGCCCCAGCATTGAAGGCAGAAGAGTGGGGGTTGCTGTTGAAGTCGAAGGAGACAACCTGGTGCTCAGTGTAGCCCAGGATACCCTTGAGGGAGCGCTCTGACGCCTGCTTCGCCACCTTCTTGATGTCATTGTATGTGGCAGGCTCCAGATGGTAGGTCAGGTCCATGACCGACACATTAACAGTGGGGACACGGAATCCCATGCTGGTGAACTTCCCATTCAGCTCAGGGATGACCTTGCCCACAGCCTTGGCAATGCCAGCAGAGGCAGGGATGATGTTCTGGAGAGCCCCACGGCCATTACACCGTGGGGGCCATCTACAGTCTTCTGGGTGGCAGTGATAGCGTGGACTGTGGTCATGAGTCCTTCCATAATACCAAAGTTGTCATGGATGACCTTGGCCAGGGGCGCTAAGCAGTTGGTGGTGCGGGAGGCATTGCTGACGATCTTGAGGCTGTTGTCATACGTCTTACGGTTCACTCTGCAGAAGGGGCAGAGATGATGACCCTTTTGGCTCCTCCCTGCAAGTGAGCTCCAACCTTCTCCATGGTGGTGAAGACACCAGTGGACTCCACAATGCACTGAGCGCCAGCATTGCCCCATTTGATTTTGGAGGGATCTCGCTCCTGGAAGATGGTGATGGGATGTCCACTGATGACAAGCTTCCCGTTCTCAGCTTTGACAGTGCCACGGAATTTGCCACGGGTGGAATCATACTGGAACATGTAGACCATGTAGTTGAGGTCAATGAAGGGGTCATTGATGGTGACAATATCCACTTTACCGAGTTAAAAGCAGCCTTTGTGACCAGGTGTTCAATACGACCAGATCCATTGACTCCGGCCTTCACCTTCACCATGGTGTCTCAGGGATGCGGCTGGCGATGCATGAAGTGTGGCTGTCTATTGAACGGGAGGAGCAGAGAGCTCCTATGGATTGTTCTTGTGGGTGTATATTGGGTAGAATTTTCCTGGGCTGTGGCTGTGTGAGCCCAGACAAGCCACATCCCTTTCTGGGTCTCAGTGCTGCATCTAAGATCACGCCCAGGCTCCAGCTCCGGACAGCATGGCCCAGGCGAGGGGCTGAGGCTGAGGATCAGCCCTGGCTTCAGCCCTGACTCCCCCAGTGCCCAGAGGTCAGGCCCTTCCCCTCTGTGGGTCATGTAAAATGCCCACACTTACTACATTTTCCATCAAACAGAAAGGTTGGGCTAGACAGTGCCACCCAAATTTGCCTAATCTTAAGACTCATATGAGAAACTTGTTAAAAACTGATTTTTCCAGCATTATACCAAGGATGGCAGGTTAAAATCTCCTGGGAGAGGCCATGGAATTAGCACTCAATAAATCTTCCAGGTGATCCATGGCAGTCTTAACAATCTTTTAGCTGTGAGACATTCATATCGTAGATCTTTGACAGAGTATACATGGGTAATAATAAAGCATTTCCATCCACTTTGCCCCCATGCCCCCAGCCTCTTGGTTCCCATCCCTAATCACAAAGCTAGTGACTCTGTGTGTGTGTGCTTGTGTGTGTGTGTGTGTGTGTGTGTATTCTTCCAGTGAACTCTGTGGTACACAGGCCAGTATATGTATATGTATATATTTTTTATCCTCTTCTCTTTTTTATGTAAATAATACCTACTCTGCATGCTGTTCTGTGTTTTGCCTTTTCTTTCATTCAATACATCTTGGAGATCTTTTCGTATCAGTTAATAAAGGCAGTGATGGGCTAGAGTCAACAGAGATGAATCTTTTCTCAAGTCCAAGTTCAGTGACCTCATGTTGGTTGCTTGAAGTTGAACATGGTGGAAGTATTAAAACCACAAGCAAATGCTGCAGTCGGAGTTAACCCCAACCCAGCCTCTCCAACCAGAGAACTGGATGTTAAACATTTACCAGCACACCACTAGATATAGTACTCTCTTTTTTATTTTATTGTATTCTATTTCATTTCATTTCATGTTTGTGGCAAGAATACAAGAATACAAGAGATTTACCCTCTTCACATTTTTTTAGTGGCTGTGTAGTAATCTATTGTATAGATGAACAATAGTTTATTTAATCAACCCCCTGTTGATGGACATTTAGGTTGTTTCTGATCCTGTGCCAATGCAAACAATGCTGAAAGAAGCAGTTTTGTACCTACATCACTTCACATGTGTACATGATTAAGAAACATTCCTAGAAGTGGCCTGACTGGGTCAAAAGCCTGTGCCTTTGTTGTTTTGAGTGGTATTGCCACATTGCCTCTGAGAGGCGGGAACCATGCCCATTCCACAGCAACAGATGAGACGCACCGCTGCTCTCACACCCTCCACGTTATCAACTTTTAGCTATCTCTACCAAGCTAACGTGTGTTTCCTCATAATGATGAGGCTGAGCATTTTTTCACATATTTAAGAGCAATTTGTAACCCCTTTTCTGTGTGACTCAGTGATTCTTTTGATTACGAAAGTTTGGAAAAGTCAGACTAACCTAATCTTGTTTTTTTCTCCCTTACAAATGGGAACCCTAAGGCCTTGACAGGCATAAGGAGTTAATCAAGACCTCCCTCTCCCATGAGTGATGGCAGAGAAAGGATTAAAACTGGGAGTTGTGGCTCCTTAAAATCAAACGGGGTGCTAGGTAAGCAAGTCAACAATCCAGTGAATCTGTAGTTAAAAATTCTGTCAAGTGTTACAAAATGAACTACAGTGGTGGCCCACAGGCTAGATGTGGCCTGCAGACATTGTTTATTTTAGCTTCATAGTGTTTTCTTTTTTAAATTTTAATTTAAAATAGTTGACAAATTTAAAAACAAGAAGATTTGACCTATTTTTTTTGTTTTTTGAGACAGGGTCTTGCTCTCTTGCCCAGGCTGGAGTATAGTGGTATGATCTCGGCTCACTGCAACCTCCACCTCCCAGGCTCAAGCAGTCCTTCCAGCTCAGCCTCCCAAGTAGCTGGGATCACAGGTGCACACACCACTATGTCTGGATGATTTTTGGTATTTTTAGTAGAGACAGGGTTTTGCCATGTTTGGTCCCAAAATCCTGAGTTCAAGCAATCCACCCACCTCAGCCTCCCAGAGTGCTGGGATTACAGGCATGAGCCACCATGCCTGGCCCATAAACTATCTTTACTTCTGGTTTCTCTTGTGGGAAAAATAAACAGAAGAAGATGTAGCACTACTGGACTGAATACTCCAGCGGCAGCAACCGTCTGGGTGTGGGTAGCAGCTGCTTCCCTGGACAGACACACAAGCTCTGGTTCACTGCACTTCTCACCACTCTGTAGTGGCTTTCACTAAGCTGTGCCGCCACCACTTGTCCTCCGTCATGAGGTATCACACTTGTGTTATAACTAAGAGGGAAATGAAATATTTCTTGTATCTACTGCGTATCAAAAGAGGATGACAAAACCTAGACCCAGAGAGTTGTATCTTTAAAGACAAATCTCAGGGGCATTTTTTTTTAAACAAAGAGCATTCCTGTGTGTTTAACATGTAGAAATGAATGAATGAATGAAGAAATGAATGAATGAAGCAAGCATCTATATGGATGACAACTTATAGAATATGAAATTCACTATAGGAAGAACCCATCAGCTTTCATCATTAATATTGTCTGCCTAATATGAAGTATTTTGTTGTGGGGAATTTTCATACTCTGGCCTCAAAAACCAGCAAGGGTCTTCCATGGAGGTGACCCTAGAATTTCTTTCTAGGAGGGTTTTAGAAATGAGCAGCTGAATGGGAGTGGGGGTTGGAGGAATTGTTTTATACTTATTATGTACGCATGCTGATTTTACCTGGATTTTCTTTTTATCAAGGATGACTTGGGGAAGATGTTGGAGATGGGGAGGGGGAATACCTTAAGGCTCCTGAGGCACCTCATCATTGTTTTTGCGTCTCCATCTCTGATACCTGTGAACCTGTGTTTGGCTAGTATCTTGAACAGAGAAATGTCCATGGACTTGAGACATCAGAAGCTGTTGTCCCAATAGTCCAGAGTGTGGTTCAGATGCTCCCTGGTCTCTCTGGCCTTGCTCTGAGCTCCCTGGTGACGTGTGGGACCACCGCTCATCTCCCGTCCCCAGCCGGGATGAGGCTTAACACCATAGGGGTCAGCCAGGCCTCCCAGGGCTGAGCATGGGCATGATGGTGGTGAGCCAGCATCTGGGACCCTTCTTCCACACATAGAAAATGTTCAGTGGCTCAAAGGGCAATGAGAGGATGCTGCGTCCGGGTGGGCTGGGTTAAAGCATGTGCTTGGGGCAAATAAGTGGTACCACTCAAAACATTTGAATCAAACCTGCATGACTAAAAGAAGGCGCTGAAAAAAGCCAAGAAGATTAGAAATGTCTGTTGAGGGAAATTGTAGAAATTCTTATATTCTGAAGGGAGGAGAGCCCCGCTCAGAGGCCTCCCATGGCTCACACATGACTTGATGGTCATTCAGCTAGATTTCCAGTGGATGTCCGGGTGGGGGTGCAGAGCTGCCTTCCCTCCTTGCTCAAGGACCCCCAGCATCCCCCCACACACTGGCTGATTGCATCACACTCTCTGTAACCTGTGTTCTCTCTCCAGGGAGCCCAGCAGTGGGGGCATTTAGAGAAGGGCACGATGCCTCTGCTTACGCTAGGCAGGCCAAGGGAGCTCCAGGTGGGAGTGGGATGGAGCAGGAAGGGCCATGAAGAAACTTCTGGGGGAGGCAAATGTTCTATATCATGGAAGGGTCTGGGCTTAGCAGTGTTTGCATTCATCAACACTCATAGGATGGTAACACTGAAGATTGTGCAATTCACTATATATAAACTCATCTCAAGAAAAGAAACTAAGCAAATGTTGAGCTCTGATGAATGACACAGATGGACACATGCATGCAGAAGTGTTGAGAAGCAAAGTGTACTGGTGTTAATGACTTTGAAATGCATCAAAAAGAACATGAGTGAATGGAGAGATGGAAAGATAAGCAGGTAAGTACTAAAACAAGTAGAGTAGAATGTCAATGGTAGAATCTAGGTATTTAGTGTTCACTGTACAATTCTTTCAACTTTTCTGTATGCTCAGCGTTTTTCATAAAGCTGGGGAGAAGTGGGAATTAGGAATCTAGTGCTAAGACAATAGGGAGTAGTGGGGACTGCAGTGAACTCAGGGGCATAGGTCTCTCCTGCTTGGCTTTAATTGTTATTGGAGTGTGATGCAATCAGATGTTATTGGTGTTGCCAGATATTCTCATTTTTACATGACGTCTTCTGATGTTTAAATGTCAAGAATCAATTTGTGCCAATGACCAAGAGAAACATTTGCAGGGGGACTCCAGCGTGTTACTTCTGCCACAAAGCAAAGCTGATTTGGAGCACATGCTTTGTGATCAGACTGTCTTCTGGTCCTGGCACCAACTCCCTCTGGCAGTGAGGCCTTGGGCAGGCATCTCACCTCTTGGTGCCTCTTTTTCATCTGTAAAATGGAGCTAAAAATGGAGCCTATATCAGTAGACTAAAGGGAACCTTAAATGTGGTAATACTAGCTTAGCACAGTATCTGGCATACAATAGGCATTTAATGTAACTGTTGTTGCATCATTGGTTACTGGTTTTCTGGAAATATACACCAGGAAATTTCTTCATGACCCTTCCCAGTCTATCCCACCCCCAGCTCCCTGCTTCACTTTTTAATGTTACCAGCCTACAGTCATTTGGTTTTGGGAGTCATGGCATATGGCAAAGAAAGGAAAGGCAGAGAGAGGAAACAGTCTCACTACTGGATAGAGGCAAAGGAACCCAGGTCAATTTTCCTTGCCTCATGGACCAACTCTTCCCAATGGGAGCCAGTTTCTGGCCCTCCGCATGCATTCTGCACTGCTTCCTGATACCCGAGGACACCATCACATCCCTTTCACAGCATGCCTTTGCTTGTGCTTCACCTTTTATCTGGGATGCTCCTCCACCTGGCCAACTCCTACCCCTTTCTAGTGTTAATTTGAATGACATTCTGTCAAGGTGAGCAAATGGTAAACCTGACCTACAAGCAACATGCAATCAATGTTTCTCAGTTAATGAGGTAATGGATGATCAGATGAAGCTTTTTTTTTTTTTTTTTTTTGTCTTGGCACCTAACTCAGTGTTTGGCACATAGTAGGTAGATGATAAATGAGTGTTAGGTAGATACACACTTGTAATCTCTGTGACCTGTGACAGATTTATTATACTGGAAACATGTATTTGCTTTCTTTGTTATCAAATTCTTGATTCCTAGAATCATATAAAGATGTAGAATTGAACACGAGTCAAAAGATCTGACTCTAAGGTTTGACTCTTCCCTGCTATGTGTGATCTTGGGCCAGCCACCTAATCTCTCTAAGCTCTTGCTTTTCCTTTTCTGCAAATTAGAGACAAATTCTAAGTGAAGTAACTCAAGAATAGAAAACCAAACATCGTATGTTCTCATTCATAAATGGGAACTAAGCTATGAGGATGCAAAGGTTTACGAATAACACAGTGGACTCTGGGGACTCAGGGGGAAAGCGTGGGAAGGGGGTGAGGGATAAAAGACCACAAATAAGGTGCAGTGTATACTGCCTGGGTGATGGGTGCACCAAAATTTCACATATCACCACTAAAGAACTTACTCATGTAACCAATACCACCGGTTCCCCAATAACCCATGGAAATAAAAAATAAAATAAAAGGGGGAAAAATAAGACCTCAAGGATTTGCAATAACCAGCAAAAGAACAAAGGCAAGGAGTGGAAAAGCTGATAAAGTCACTTGCCCAAGATCTCTTTTTCCCTCCAGAAAACATAACATTCAAGGCAGTACCGCTTTATCATAGCAGCGACTTGAGTCTCAGTTGTATGAACTTAAAACGGGAATAAGATGATATGGATTTGAAGCCTGGCTCAGCTGTGAGCCCTGGGCCTGCCCCTTAACTTTCATAAGCTTCAACTTCCTTATCAGCAAATGAGGCATAATAGTTCTTTTTTTGTAGAGGTCACACAAATGAGATAAGATAATGTGTCTGAAAGCACAGTGTGAACTGAACAGGACTGTGTAGCTCTAAGGTGTTATTACAGTAGTGATGAGCTCCCTTTCATTGCCCCGCCTTAGGTCCAGCCACCATTGTTCTTTTTTTTTTTTTCTGACAGAGTCTCACTCTGTCACCCAGGCTGGAGTGCAATGGCATGATCTCGGCTCACTGCAACAACCTCTGCCTCCCGGGTTCAAGTGATTCTCCTGCCTCAGCTTCCTGAGTAGCTGGGATTATAGGCACCC
Source organism: Theropithecus gelada (assembly GCF_003255815.1). NCBI lineage: Eukaryota > Metazoa > Chordata > Mammalia > Primates > Cercopithecidae > Theropithecus > Theropithecus gelada. Next base: position 170,707,452 of record NC_037673.1, on the reverse strand, counting down.
ACCACCAAGCCCAACTAATTTTTGTACTTTTAGTAGAGAAGGGGTTTCACCACGTTGGTCAGGTTGGTCTCGAACTCTTGACCTCAGATGATCCACCTGCCTTGGCCTGCCAAGGTGCTGGGGTTACAGGCGTGAGCCACCGCGCCCAGCCACCATTGTTCTTATCTGGATTCTTGCAACAGCCTCTTTCTGTTCTTTTTCTACTTCCACTTTTGTCCCTTTCCAATTCAGTTTCTCCATTTCAGCCAAAAGGGTCTAATCACATCACCTTCTTCAGAAGCCTCTGTGACCTTCTGGAAAGGCTGTCCCATCTGGACCTGCCTCCCTTGCCCACCTGGCCCTTACTGACCCCCTCTGCACCCCAGCTTCCCTCTTGCTGTGTGAGAGGCCTGGCCTCAGTTGCTTTAGACCTTGTGCATGTGCTTCTGTTTGCCTCCAACACTCCCCGCTCCCTCCCTCAGGACAAGGACCGCGTCCTGTGACTGTATCCCCCAGAGCCTAGCACTGGGCCTGGCAGGTAGTAAACACAATGCAACGTTCATTCAGTGAATGAACCTGATCCTTAAGGAGCATTCACACGATGGCAGGCTCAGGGCGTTAAGATGCATTATCTCATGCCTAGATATTTCTACTGTTATAATAACTCTTTATTACAACATTACAGTAAGTAATACATAAATAAATAATTTTTGGCCCTAAAGGGAACAAGACCTTTTGCATTTCATTTTCTAGAAAGCCTACATGTCTGTAATACTTTCCTTGTTGCTGGAGAAAATTTTATGATTTTTAAAAATAGTTTGTTGCCTTTTTATGATCATAAGCATGAATACATCCACAGTCCTTCATTTTCCCCTTGGTGAGAAGAGATGGGCTGTGCCTCAGATCTAATGTACCTCTGTCCATCCAATACCATAATCCCACCAGCAATCTACCGGGAACCCATAAAAACTTCACCTAAGGGGAAAGCCTCAGAACCCTGTTGATTGATTCAGTGGAGGTGGCTTCCAATTTCACTGCTTCTCTCCCAGGCCAGGTGACTTATAAGACTCCTTGTACCTGGATGACTTCCAGGTTTGTCATGTGAGTGTTTTAGTAGGTCAATGAGATCATTTTAAAAACTTTCTTTCTATTCTTTCCATGATCATCCCACAGCACCCCACACTGACACAAGCCCATCTAACACCTTGGGGGAGGAAGAGTTGGTATCTGTGAACTTAAAGCAACACTAGACTTGCACATGATTCCCAGTGCCACCATTTACTGCCTGTGTGAACTTGAGCAAGTGATTTTATCTCTGTGTGCCTCATTTTCCTCACCTGTAAAACAACAAATTTTTAACCTTGGGGGTGCTGTGAAAGTTGGGTGGATCAAAGGTGCCAAGTATCTAACATCACCCCAGAGGCAGGTGTCAGGTATCAGGCACCAGGTACCGGTACCAGGGACATGTGCTCAGGGGCTTTCATGCACCTCATGGCTTCTGGCAAGGAAAGGGAGAGGGTTTTGCCCAAGGGCCAACTCTGATGGGGTGACAAGTCTATGTTCTGTCAAGTTTTCTGGGACCACATTTGGTCTCATGAGGAAGAAGGACAGCAATCGCTCTGTCAAGGTGGACGGGAGGATGAGCAGTGGTTGCTGAGTCCACACCAGCCCTGAGTTTTCAAAATGTCACCCTTTGGAGACCCTTTAAACACCTTTAGAGAAAGCATTTCTTCCCCCCCATTTAAATTCCCTCCAAAGTCTGGGAGGAATGAGGGCCACCGCTTAGGAAAATGAATGTTCCTTAATCAAGGTCAGAGGAGCAAAGCAGGGAAAGTGGTGGGTCAGAGAGACTGGACACAAGGAGAGCCTGAGGCGTCACCGTTAGGGCCAGAGTGGAAGCTGACTGAGCCTAGATGAATGCATCTGCTGGCTGGGGCAAGTGCATGGTGCATGGTGGCGGTGGCTTTGCATGAGTCTTACAGGTGCTGCCTCCATGGTCACTGTGTCCCACCTGGTGCAGAGCGGGGCCAGGGAGGGCCTGTTGCTTAGTGGGCCCTCCTGGAGATGAGGAGGTAAGGAACACTTTGAAGGAGGGTGAAGACATTGAGTACAACTAAACCTCTATGGCAATTTTCTTTCCATCTTGAGTTGAGCAAATTCTTGGGAGCTTTTTTTTACTACTATTTTCCTGTGAGATTATGAACTACAAATTCAGAGGAATGGAAGTGAAATGTTTCTGATTCATTTACAGTTGGGTCAGCAAAATGGGCATTGGTTGGGAAGAGACCGCCCAGGAAGTTATGTAAGCTTCCTCCCGGAACCAGGAATCCTCATTCCAGCCAAGCTTAACAAAATCAGCGGGGGCCGCGCTTGGATTCTAAAGATAGAGCGGGAATGGGGATTGGGGGATTCCCATCCCTCTCCATCATTTTTCTGGTCTTAATTACACAAATCCCACTCCTACCTCCCTGCACTCCGGAAACAAATTCTAATTCACAGTAACCGAAGGAGGACCACAATCTATATTCCAATGTGCCTTATCTCAGTAATTTCAGAAGAGAAGTGAAAAAAAAAATGAGATTCAGAACAACTATTTGTCTAGTAAACAGCAGCCACCACCCCCTTCATTTCCTGCAAAGAAAGCTCTGTTGCAGCTAATCCATGCTGGCTCCACGCAGAACACATTATCATTTTTATCAGCCTCATAAATCGCCTTTCTAGATTACACAAAAATATACATTGCCCCACTGTAATTATTCCAGACCCCCCTTCTCCCTTTTCATTTTGATCCCAGGTAAACCCAGTCATTACCCACATCAGTGTGGCTTCCCAAAACGTCAAGATTAAAACGGACCAGGGAGACTTACGCAAGACTGAGTCAGCCGAGCAATTTGAACCAATAAATATCAAAGTCGTGTCTAAGCAGAGAACAATTCATTTGATACCACATCTGTCAACAGGACGGTGGAGGATTTTCCTTCCTGGGCCACGCCCTAATGGCCCAACTTGCCTTCTTCCTGGTGCTGTAGAGAAGCTGGGTTTGGTCTTACTGGAGGATGGTGCCCCGTGCACAGGACAGGACTTGGTGCCCAGAAGAGGGGTGTTTAGAGGTTGAGCTGCCTGCCCTCCAGCCGCTATCAAAATGCCCTGCTCCAATGCCTCAGCTGGGCAAGTGCACTCTGCAATTAGCAATTCTTTTTTATTGGTTGATGTGGGCTTCTGGCCAAGAGGAGTTGGGATTGAATCAATATTCCCTTTATTATGTCATCGCAGGCAAATGAATTATGAAAACAAAAGCTCAATATGAAGCTGCCAATGCTAATTACTGGGTAGGATGCAGAGGCACAATAAACAAAGGGTTCTCTGTCCGGGTGGGAGGAGTGAGAGCTGCCTCCTGGCTAGGTCTGGGGGCTTCAAGGCCCATCCTCTCTTGTCCCCCTCAAAGGCCTAGGTTCCCAGAGGGAAGTTGGAAAGGATCTAGCTTGGTCCCCATAGGTCTAAAAATCTTGGAATGCCAGTATTTACGCCAACACAACCCAATTTAAAGAAGCATTTATTGAGCACCTACTGGATACCAGGCATTGCATTTTCCACATACTACCACCGTCATTATTTATTGCTGTCTCCAGAGTCTGGTGGTAAAGAGGGTAAGAGTGTATCACTCTAGAAACAGACACACCTGTCTTTGGATCTCAGCTCAGATGGTATTTATTATGGAAACTTGGCCTCTCTGAGCCTCAGTTTTCTCATCTGTAAAATGAAAATAATAATATGCATGTCACAGAGCCCCAGGAGAATTAATTGAGAAAATATGTGCCAAATGGTTGGCACAAAGTAGTCAATAAATGTTAGTGATTCTTCCTGTCCTCCTCTTCCTTCTCATCTTCCTCCTTTTCCTTATCCAACTTCTTCTCCTCCTTCTTCTTCATCTTATAATCATCATCACTCATTGAGCTTCCCTAGTACCCAGAGCAGGGCTCACTTACACATTGTTAATTGATTGTATGAATGAGTGAATGAGAGGAAAGAAGAAAGGAGATCAGGATTGGCAATGTGGAGGTGATACAAGATAATTCACATCAGAGTCTTGGACCCCAGAGTTGACAGCTTAGTGAGGGGACAGACATATGTCAAGTTAACTGTCACAGAATGTGAGGAAAGGACATGCCATGTTGTAATGGTGAACACCCACCTCTGTTCACCTCGCTGCTCTGCCTTCGAGAACCAAGTTGGAAGAATCGAACATGTCCTTTGTGAGACCGTTCTTGCTTTTTCCTTGAGTGGAGGAATAAAGTGGCATCTGCAAGCCCAATTGTGTTCGTCCCATCAAGTCACGGGTGGTAAGAGGCGGGCTGGTCAGGGGCACACGTGGTAGGGGAGGGTGGAAGGGGGTGGGAGTAGACAGCCTCCAGCCTCCAAAGCCCATGCTCTTTTTGTGTCTCCCCAGAAACCTCTAGTGTTCACTTCCATGCTTGGCACTGCCCTGGGTCCAGCAACGAGTGCCCAATCAGTCTTTGCTAAATGAAGAAGAGTAGTGGTAATAACCAATTTTTATGCCATGAGTAACAGCTTTCAAATAATCTCCCTTTCACAGGGTCACAGGAAGCCTTGTTGTGGGAATTATTACATCATCACCCCAAGTTTTAAGGAAAAACTGAAGGCTGTATGAGGGGAAGTGAAGAGACAGTTTTCATACAACTACTCTGGGCCACGCACTAGGTCTAGAGCATTTCCTGTCACTCCAGGCCTTCTGGAATAAAAAATGGAGCCAGCCCTCCACCTTCTGCTTATGGGATGACTCCAGACATGTGCTAGATCCCCTGTCCCTGGCTTTTTTAGGAAGGTGAGTGCGCCTTAGCCGAGTTTTGTAGGACTCTTTTCCTCACAAGCAGATGAATCAGTCTTAGTTACTAGTTAATTGGAGGCAAAGGGCTTTGACTTCCCTTTCACATCCTGGCCTTGTGTGGCTCCCAGCCATGGGATTAGGTAGTCTCTCTGGATCCCAGGCTGGCAACATTCCCGTGATAAAGGGCTTCTGAAGGTGATGGAATCAGACCATGGGAGAATCACACTTCCAAAAATAGAACAACGGTTCTTCATCAGAATTAAAATCCTGTGTGCTGGGAGGCAAGAGAATTGGAGAAGCCTCATTTCCTATTTTACTACTGAAGAAACATGGGTGTGTAATCAGTGTAGCTGGTACTCAGTTGGGCCCCCCACTTGGAGTTTAATGCTCATGGTCATTGTCCTGCAACTTTCAGTAGCTTTGTCTTTGAATTTGTGTTTTGTAAGTGAAGTCTGATGGGACAAGGAAGACTTGGAAACTTGAAACCTCATCTCCCTCCTGGTCCCACCTCCTGCTGCCTCCTTGCCTACCTGGGATGGTTCCTTAACTGTCCACTTCTCTGTCTCCACCCAGTGACCACTGCCATCCTCTGACTCTGGAAGGAGCCTGGGCACAGAAGCAGGGAAGGATGGGGTAGTGGAGATATGGTCCTGGCATCTGTAGGGTCTTTACTCACTTCATGAGTACCCCCTGCCCAAGTGAATGTGGCATTAAAAAACAAACTAAAAACACCGTGACAGGTCAAGAGAGATGGTGGAAGAAAGAAAATAAGCTTTTCCCAAGATTTTTGAACAAGGGCCCTGTATTTTTATTTTTAACTGGGTCTTGCAAATTATGGAACTGGCCCTGGTAAGACTTCAGCAGGACTAGACACAAACGGAGACTGTGGTTGTTCTAAATCATCATTATTATATGGCCCAAGAATGGCGCTAGCGGGAAGTCTAGGTCCAAGACAGAACAGCCCAGTGGTTGCCAGCACAGGCTATGGAATTAGCCTCTGCTTCTATCTGCCTGCTGTGTGACCTTGGACAAGTTACTTTGCCTCTCTGATAATTTGTTTTCCTATCAGTAAAATAATAATGAGGTTTTCAGGAAGATTCAATAAGAGTATGCAAGCAAGAGCTCTTGGCAACGTGCCTGACACAGAGCCAGCGCTAAATAGGCGCTGTTATTGTTTCATTATCGTCATTGTCCTTGTCATGGGTGTTATTGTTACGAGTTCTGCTTCTGCCAGCTGTGTAACCTCGAATACATTATTACCACTTGCAGACACCTGGCATCACACCTATTATGCTCCAGGGTCTCTAAAAGTAACAGTATCTTCGCAGATTTGGTCAATTGATTTTCAACAAGGGTGCCAAGACCACACAATGGGGGAAAAGACAGTCTCTTCAACAAATGATGTTTTAAGAATTGGATATCCATATGCAAAAGAATGAAGTTGTATACCTCATACCACATACAAAATTTACTTCAAAATGGATCAAAGACCTAAATGTAAGAGCTAAAGCTCTTAAGAAAAAGATAGGAGAATATCTTCATGATATTGGATTTGGTAATGATTTCTTAGCTATGACATGAAAAGCACAGGCAATGAAAGAAAAAAAATATATAAACTGGGCTTCATAGAATTGAAATCCTTTGTGCATCAGAAGACACTAGCAAGAGACAGGAAAGACAATTCACAGAAAGGGAGAAAATATTTGCAAATTACATCTGTAATTGATAATTGCTTGATATAGGAGTTATAGGAGTTCTCTACATATTTTGGATATTATCAGATTATTAACTAATATCAGAGTATCAAGTAATCTAATAATATCAAAAATATATAGAGAATTCCTATAACTCCACAGCATAGAAACAAACAATCCAATTCAAAAGTGTGCAAAGAGCTTCTGCACAGCAAAAGAAACTACCATCAGAGTGAACAGGCAACCTACAGAATGGGAGAAAATTTTTGCAATCTACTCATCTGACAAAGGGCTAATATCCAGAACCTACAAAGA
>NC_037673.1:170656616-170697217 GCF_003255815.1 Theropithecus gelada | reverse complement strand
GATTCAAATAGACATTTTTCAAAAGAAGATATTCAGATGAGCAATAAGCACATTGTATTAGTTCGTATTCATGCTGCTGATAAAGACATATCCAAGAGTAGGAAGAAAAACAGGTTTAATGGACTCACAGTTTCACGTGGCTGGAGAGGTCTCACAATCATGAGAGAAGGCAAAAGGCAGCTCTTGCATGGGGGCAGCAAGAGAGAATGAGAAAAGCAAAAGTGGAAACCTGTTACAAAACCATCACATTTCGTGAGACTTATTCACTACCACTATAACAGCAGGTGGGAAAATGCCCCCATGATTCAACTATCTCCTAGTGTGTTCCTCCAACAGCATGTGGGAATTATGGGAGTAGAATTCAAGATGAGATTTGGGTCGGGACACAGAGTCAAACTGTATCTTTCTGCCCCCTGGCTCCTCCCAAATCTCATGTCCTCACATTTCAAAACCAATCTTGTCTTCCCAACGGTCCCACAATGTCTTAACTCATTTTAGCATCAGCTCAAAAGTCCACAGTTCAAAGTCTCATCTGAGACAAGTCCCTCCCACCAATGAGCCTGTAAAATCAAAAGCAAGTTAGTTACTTCCTAGATACAATGGGGGTACAGGCATTGGTAAATACAGCCATTCCAAATGGGAGAAATTGACCAAAATGAAGAGGTTACAGGCCCCATGGAAGTCTGAAATCCAGTAGGGCCGTCAAATTTTAAAGCTCCAAAATGATCTCTTTGACTCCATGTCTCACATCCAGGTCATGCTGATGCAGGAGTGGGGTTCCCATAGTCTTGGGCAGCTCTGCCCGTGTGGCTTCACAAGATACAGCCTCCCTCCTGGCTGCTTTCACAGGCTGGCATTGAGTGTCTGTGGCTTTTCCAGGTAAATGGTGCAAGCTGTTGGTGGATCTACCATTCTGGGGTCTGGAGGACGGTGGCCCTTTTCTCACAGTTCCACTAAGTGGTGCCCCAGTAGGGACTCTGTGTGGGTCTCTGATCTCATATTTCCCTTCCACACTGCCTTAGAAGAGGTTCTCCATGAGGGCCCCACCCCTGCAGCAAACTTCTGCCTGGGCATCCAGGCGTTTTCATACATCCTCTGAAATCCAGGTGGAGGTTTCCAAATCCCAATTCTTGACTTCTGTGCACTCACAGGCTCAACATCACATGGAAGCTGCCGAGACTTGGGGCTTGCACCCTCTAAAGCCACAGCCTGAGCTCTATGTAGGCCCCTTTCAGCAACAACTGGAGCAACTGGGATGCAGGGCACCAAGTCCCTAGGCTGCACACAGCATGGGTACCCTGGGCCTGGCCCACAAAACCATTTTTTCCTCCTAGGCCTCAGGGCCTGTGATGGAAGGGGCTGCTGTGCGAAGACCTCTGACATGCCCTGGAGGCAGTTTCCCTGTTGTCTGGGGGATTGACATTCAGCTCCTCATTACTTATGCAAATTTCTGCAGCCAGCTTGAATTTCTTCTTAGAAAATGGGATTTTCTTTTCTATTGCATGGTCAGGCTGCACATTTTCTGAATTTTTAAGCTCTGCTTCCCTTATAAAGTTGAATGCCTTTAACAGCACCCAAGTCACCTCTTGAATGCTTTGCTGCCTAGAAATTTCTTCCGCCAGACACCCCAAATCATCTCTCTCAAGATCAAAGCCCCACAAATCTCTAGGGCAGTGGCAAAATGCAGCCAATTTCTTTGCTAAAACATAGCAAGAGTCACCTTTGCTCCAGTTCCCAACAAGTTCCTCATTTCCATCTGAGATCACCTCAGCCTGGACTTTATTGTCCATATCACTACCAGCATTTGGGGCAAAGCCATTCAACAAGTCTCTAGGAAGTTCCAAACTTTCCCACATTTTCCTGTCTTCTTCTGAGCCCTCCAAACTCTTCCAATCCCTGCCTGTTACCCAGTTCCAAAGTCACTTCCACATTTTTGGGTATCTTTTCAGCAGCACCCCACTCCTGGTACCAATTTACTGTATTAGTCCACTTTTATGCTGCTGGTAAAGACACACCTGAGACTGGGAAGAAAAATAGATTTAATGGACTCACAGTTCCACATGGCTGGGGAGGCCTCACAATCATAGCAGAAGACAAAAGGCACCTCTTACATGGTGGTGGAAAGAGAGAATGAGAGAGAAGTGAAAGTGGAAACCCCTTACCAAACCATCAGATCTCATGAGACTTATTTGCTACCATGAGAGCAGTATGGGGGAAACTGCCCCCATGATTCAATTATCTCCCACTGGGCCCCTCCTACAACATGTGGGAATTATGGAAGTAGAATTCAAGATGAGATTTGGTTGGGGCACAGAACAAAACCATATCACACATGAAAAGATGCTTAGCATCACGAATCCTTATAAAATTGCAAATCAAAACTGCAAGAAGATACCCCTTCATACCTAAGGCTATAATAAATTGAAAAAAAAAAAAAAACCAACTAAACAGAAAACACAAAGTGTTGATGAAGACATGAAAAAATTGGAGCCCTAATGCATTGCTGGTGGGAATGTAAAACAATGTAGCCATTGTGGAAAAAGGTGTGGCAATTCTTCAAGAAATTAAACACATGACCAGCAATTCCACTCCTAGATATATATTCAAAAGAATTACTAGCAGGGACTTGAACAAATACTTGTACACCAATGTTCATAGCAGTAGTATTCACAACAGCTAAAAGGTGAAAACAACCCGAATGTTCATTAAGGGCTAAGTGGATAAACACACTATGCTATAGCCATGCAACAGAATGTTATTCAGCTGTAAAAAGGAATGAAATTCTGATACATGCTACAACATGGATGAACCTTTGAAACAATTTGCTAAGTGGAATAAGCCAGACACAAAAGGACAAATGCTGTATATGAAGTGCCTAGCCTAGAATAGTCAATTTATAAAGAGGAAAGTAAATGCGGTTATCAGGAGCTGGAGGAGGTGTGAACGGGGAGTTATTATTTAAAGGACACAGAATTTGGGATTCTTTTGGGGATGATGGGAAGTTCTGGAAATGGATAGTGGTGATGGTTACGCAACATCTAAGTGGAGTTAATGCCACTAAATTGTACACTTAAAAATGGTTACAATGGTAAATTTCAGGGTATATTTATTTTACCACAATTTAGAAAAATGGTTACTTCTTGATTTCCCAGAGCCTCAGTTGTCTCACCCACAAATGGTAGTAAGAATGTACACTTAGCCTGTTATGAGGCTCCATGAAATAATGCTGGAGGAATATCCCTGGACAGGAACCAGTTAGGAGTAAGTGTTAAAAAACTATCAGGTGCTATGTTCACTACTTGGGTGATGGGATCCATAGAAGCCCAAACCTCAGCATCACACAATACACGCATGTAACAAACCTGCACATGTAACCCCTGATTCTAAAATAAATTTTTTAAAAAAGTTGGGGGCTGGTGTCTTCTTCCTGGCCCTGCCATGCCATTCCAGCCAAACTCGAGGCCTTGGCTTTGACAAGTGAGAGCTGGCAGTTTGATTAAGAGCTGAGAATAACACAAGCATATATTTTTCAATCTTAGACTTATCATTTCCTAGAACAGCATTTTAGAAATTGTTTACCCTGGAACACTTGTCCCAGTAGTTACTCCTCAATCAAAAGATGAAATAAGGCTGGGAAATCATTAGCATTTAAGGGCTCAGAGAAGTCCCGCAATTTAAAAAGCATGTCTAATGTAGCTAAACCCAAGATTTTCAAAACTTCTGTGAGAATGGGTCTTTTTCCATGTAACATCTACAGACTATGTTTAGGGGAATTCTAGAGGCGTTCAAAGGTGAAACACTAACTAGGCCTCTTAAGAAAGACACATGGCCCAGACATGAAGACAGACACACCCGTAATTTCATGATTTATTTTTTGTCCTTCATCCACTACATTAATCTGAGTTCAGTGAAGTTCCCCTTAAGCAACTCATTTATTCTCTTTATTTATTTGCTCATGAATTCTGCAGAGCTTTACTATGCACCTACTATGTGCAGATGCCAGGAGACAGAGATGCGCCCCCAAGGCTCAGTCCTTGTGGCACTCACAGCCCGAGAGGGGAATAGAGAGTAGGACAGCAACGGCACCCCAGGGTGAAAGGGGCACCCCAGGGTGAAAGGGGCTAGTTTGGAAGCTGGGGCACTAGAAATCTGGGGACACACAGAGGAGGACACTTCTGGATAATCACTAGACATTCCCCTACCCCGCCATAAATTGAACAAGCCAGGAAGTCCACAGAGAGATTGAGCCACGCTCCACCTCCCCAGGGACCCAAAGTGGAGCCTCTGAATGGATTTAAAGGGATTTGGAGACACTGCCAACTGGTGATCTTCAGGTCAGTTTGTTTAATTTTCATTCAGTCTTTAAGATATAAGCCACCAGTAAAAGAATGGAAGGTTTCACATTAAAATTTGGATTTCTATTTTTTTTTTTTTTTTTTTTGAGTGGGGGAACAATGGAATGAGCTGACATCTCTGGGCCCACAATCCAAATGTTGCAATTGTTTGAAGCTTGTTGGTCCCCTCAATTCCCCCATTTCTATCTGCCTGCTTTATTTATTTAGGCTTATTCATCACATTTTCTATGTGAACCTCAGAAATATTCGAGTTTTTATCCCTATTGAAAATACCGTATGACCCAAACTGTTCCCCAAACATTAGAAATATATAAAAATATGTATGTCTATGTTGTTGGGTCTTTTCCTTCAATTACAAAAACTAATTATGAAAATGTAATCAAAACGTAAAATGTCACTCCAATCCCCAGCTGTGAGACTTCATGCCCCTTGTTACCAATTTTCTACATACAGTGTACTTCTCTTGACTTCTTCTCCCCTTCTGCCTGTAGTACAGCCAATTATTTTGAAAACAGTTACTGTTACCAAATGTTTTTAAAGACTGGTAACATTTCCCAGAAATTTTCTGTGTGGGTCATACATCTCTTGGTTTCCAAACAATCAACTGTAACAGGGACCAATAGTTTTCAAAATAACTTGTTGTTTCAATGAAACTGCCCCTTAGTTTTCCCTTGTCAGTGTTTGTGGAACTTCTATCCATGGGTAACACAGTCAGAGTTCTCTCTCTAGTGACTGGCAAGATCGGGAGGGGAGGGAGGGAGAGCAGAAAGGGAGGAAGTGATCAGCTTGTCAGTCACCTACTATGTCCCAGGACTGTTCTGGCCCTTTCTGAGCCTCAGTTTTCTCAACTAAACTCCGAGGATAGAAGGAATATTCTATCACGGCTCTTTCATCTCTGAGGCAGCATCTTGTTCAACTGGCATTGCATGTTTGAGGAAACTGAGGTCCAGAGAAGTTGTGGGACTTGCCCAAGATTACACAGCAGTGGAACAGGACCTACGAATTTGTCCCCCTTGTCCCTCTGGCCAATACTCCTTCTCTTACACGGGTGTTTTTCAGACATCAGTTATTCAAGTACCACTTTCATAATTTCTGCTGTATTGTTGTATCATTCATAGAATTATGTACTTAAAAATTTTTTTTAAATCAATTAACTATTTTTGCATAAAACTGTATCATTATCATAAATGGAAAAACATAATCATTTCATGTTAACAGAAGGCAATTGCACAAATTAATACATTAAAAACAAAAGGATATTACATTTTAGTTTGATGCCGTTGTCTACCAGACTTCTGTTTAAAAATATGCCTATCCGTAGCTGAGGGAGGTGTTAAGACAGGCTAGCACCTAACTGAATCCTTTTCCTTGATCTAATCAGAAGAACCGGAAGGAAAATGAAAGAGAAGTAATTTTCTGTTGGGTAAGTTTGATGTCCTTTAAAGTCACATGAATGCACCTTAGCACCCGTACTACCATCTTTTCCATATCAATGTGAGCCCACTGCCTCCATCTACCCCGGGACTGGCTCTGTGGACTGCATCAGATCCTACCCTGCAGTGCGTGGCAGGGAGTGGCCAGCCCTTTGTTGAGGGGAAATATTATGATTACCAAAGCAACCAGCTCTGCGGTCATTTCCCAAAGCAACCAGCTCCAGGGTTGTTATTAGTGAACTTCTCTGAAGGCCTAAAGTCGCCTCTGAATCAAGTTGATTAGTTTGTGCAGCATTGTTAAGGCTAAGACCAGAAAGAAAACTAAAAACCAAAACCCAAACCGAAAAACAGCTGAAATCACTCTTCATGATGCAGCTTCTTTATTTGGAGCAAAAGCAGAGCTATTTCCCTGCGATTGGAAGGTGGAGTCGCGGAAGCCCCACCTTGTCTAAAGACACCTGCAGGCCAGATGATCCGCACCCTTGTCCTTCTCTGATCATTCTTTCCTCCTTCGCTGTGAACTTTCTGTCCTACCCAGTAATTAGTACTGGCAGCCTCATATTGCCTCTTTTGTTTTCATAATTCATTTACTTTTGATGATATCATGAAGAGGGCAGAAATTGCATCCCCCTCCCCTTTACATCCTGGCCCCACGCCCACATCCACTAATACAAAGACACTAATTGCTCTGCACTCTTGTGCCAGGCGCTTTGAAAACATCTTTGGCTAATGGATGGAATTAACCTTGTTTAACGTACAAATCAGCAGCCTAATTTGCCTTGAATCCGGACTCTGTGGCTCCATGACTATAGCTGGGAGGAAATGTCTTCTCGCTTTCCTGGGCCACACCGGGAAAGAAAACCGTTGGTTGCCAGGATGAGACAAGCCTTCCTCCAGGCCCCTTCTTCTTCTTCTGTGATGGAATTATCATCTGCTTGTGGCGTGTGGGTCTCTTCTCACCACCTCTCAACCTCAAGTCCCCTAGGGCCGAGAATAGCTTATTCATGTGAGTGCCCTACCCTGGCACAGTCATGGCGCATGGGAAGTGCTAGGGCCTCCTTGCTGAGTGCATTGAGTGGCCACTGCTACGTGGAGCATCTCCTGTGTGCCAGGTGGAGTTCTGGGCTCTGTGGATCCAGCAGTCGGAAGGCAAACCTCTTGCTCTCCTGGAGCCTACTTTCTAGGGTGGTTGGGCAGCAAAACGCAAGGAAATGCATACGTTCACTCCGCAGAGAAGATGTCAGAGAGTGGTGAGTGGCACCAAGAAAATCAAGCAAGCAATGGAGTAGTGAATGAGGTAGGAGGAGAGGAGCTAGGGAGGCTGGGGAAGCCTCACCGAGATAGTGACATTTGAACTGAGACCTTGTCATGGGGGAGCATCCTTGGTGCAATGTCAGGTGTACTCCATGCAGGCTCTCCCAGAGGCCACTGGACAGAAAGACTCATGGACCAAACAATGATGCTCAACCAAATGGTTTAATAAATGCATCTAAAATACACAGTGAGAAACAAGGGGAAGAAAGGAGGTTGGTTAATACACTTAGGACAGGGTGCCAGGGGGCAGAAGCCCACACTGTCTGTGTCCTGGGCTATGCAATGCTTTTACATCCTGTCTTTTTCTCTGCCCCTCTTTCTGTCTTGTCAGCCTGCTCTGCTGATGGTGAGGTTATGAACACCAGAACTGAGGGCGAGCTAGGGGGCTTGGCAGGTGGGAGGTGCCTGGAGCCAGCACAGTTGTTCTTCCTGACAGGTGGCAGACCAGGCCACCTGGCCTGAGCTGTGGCTTGCCAGTGGAAGTTGGTGTTTCTTTCTGAGGGTTTTGGACACAGGATACATTTGGCCAGAAAGGGTGTCACTAATGGTGGGCAATTTAAAACCATGTGGACATTGAGTGCCCATGGATATTTACGATTGGTTGCTCTTGCGTCCCTTTACCCTTTTCTCCCCCAGTCACACACAGATGCTCTACTCACTTCAGCTTTGTCTAACATAACTCATGAGCTTCTTGCTTACTTACTATTCTTATTTAGTTTCACCCCACCACCTTATTTCTTTTTTTTTTTTATTCTCAGTAAATCAAAATTGAATGTTCTTATTAGTGCAAGAAATACACATAACAGACCTGAATGTTGAGCCGCAGCCAGCCATGGGAAGATCTGGAGAGAGTGTTTCAGAGGACAGAGGCATTCTCTGTTGACTCAGCCTCACGGCTTCCTGTTCCACAAGCTGATCAGGTCTCAGGCTCCCAGCAGCTCTGACCCTTTCTAAATGGGGATGGCCATGGTTAAGCACAAGGCCTTGGGGTCCGAAATACCTAGGTTAGAATCCTGGTTCTTTTGTTTACCGGCTGGGAGACGTGCAGCTGAGCTTCCAACGCTGAGATTTGAGAACATGCATGTAAAGTGCTTTGCAGATAGTAGATGGCAGGGGCTCGCTTACGTATTTGTTAATGCAATAGATACTTATTGAGTGCCTATCACAGCACATGCTATGCTATGTGCTGGGGACCATGCCAGAAAAAAGTAGGCATGGTCTCCGGTCTCACTTGAGCTTACATCTGGTAGGGGAGAGAGACATTAAACAGGTAAACATAGAAATTATCAATTGTGCTAAATGCTGCAATGAGAACACAACCCTCTGCAGCCTGACCCAGATGGGTCAGGACTCCCTGACCAAAGAGGAGCAGGAAGAACCAGGTGAAGGTGGGAGGGGTGCTTTCTGCAAGGGAGGATGGCTGCTGCAAATGTCTGGAACTGGAAGGGACAGGAAGGGGTTAGCTCAGAGGGTGTTAATAGGCAATGAGCAAGACAGAGGGCACAGCAAGAGGTGAGGTTGAGAGGCAGGCAGGGAGCTTGCTCATGCCTTCACCACCACATGAAGAAGGTTACCTTTTACAATGAATACAATGGGCACCACCAGAAGTGTCTAAACAGGGGAGCCACTTCATCCAGTTCCTGTTTTTAAGTGTTGTGGAGAGAAATTCGATGATGCAATGGTAGCCTTCGCGTATGATGCCTGACAGGCTCTCTGAGAGGCCACCAAATAGAAAGGCTGATGGACCAAATGAAGATGCTCAAACCGTGGAGCTTCTGGAATGCATTTAAAGCATACAGGGAGATGCAAAGGGGAGGAGATAGGTGCTGGTTGATGCACGTAGGATACAGTGCTGTTGGTGCAAGGACCACACTGCCTCGTTCCTGTGTCACACAGTGTTCCTATGTCCCGTCTCTCTTGCTGCTATGTCAGTTCCCATAAACTTTCCTTGCCGATGGGCCTCTATTTCCACACAGCCAGCAGGCCCTTCAGTGAGTTATAAGCAACAGGGACCCATTCTCTTTCTGTTCCTGTGGTTACATCTACTTCCTCATTCTCACCTGTTGCCTGGATGACTTTTGTGAAAAGGACAGAAGTGGAAGGGTCATTCCTCACATTGTAGAACTGTCTTTGGCACCTATCCATCATATGGCTTCTGGGGGAAAAATAAATCTCCAATATGGAGCCTGGTGTGGTGGTTTATGCCTGTAATCCCAGCTACTGAGGAGGCTGAGGCAGGAGGATTGTGTGAGCGCAGGAGTTGGAGGCTGCAGTGAGCTATGATTGCATTATTGCACTCCAGCCTGGGCAACAGAGCAAGACCCCGTCTATAAGAAAAAAACAAATCTCAAATGTGTGTCCTACTGATTGAAAGTCAGGGTGGCCTTATGTATTTTTTTTTTTCCCCATGTGAAAATGACAAGGTGAATTAAATGTTGAGGTCCTAAATTGTCATTGGTTGAATAGATTTAAAGTTTTAAGCAACATCAGGAATGAGACACATCGTCTGGCCTTGAGAGCCAGACTTAAGTTGGGATCACTGAGAGGGCAGGGAGGTGACCTCCCCAAGCCTTCTGCCTCACCTGAGCAGCACACATTCTTTTTCTTGTTAGAAGGCTTTTCCTTGGCAGGCTCCCTCAGCCCTGCTGCTGCCTCTGCAGGTGTCACTATCCTGGTGGACATTGCCATTCATTGACTCAGGCCAGCTGCCGTCTGCATTTATGGGACTCCCCAGCTGATTCCAATAGAAGGGGACCCCTACACTGGGGCCAAGATTCTGTGCCTCTGCAGCTGCAATTCCAACAGCTTCATGGTGCCAACACCTCTGTCTCTCTGTCCTCCTGAGAATTTTCTCTACTGAGTCCTCGCTCAGGCCTGGTTATCTCAGTATCCACCAGTTTCCTCTTTCTCTCCATCAGGGCAAAAATGAGGTATGTCAGGGTCAGATCATTTAGAATTTGGGCCTTGTGCACAAATCAAAGGGTATGTGCCTCATGTCTGATGTTTCTAGCTTGACGTCACCGTCTTGTGAGGATAAAATGAAACGAAACTGCATACAAGAAAGTTCACCATGCAGCATCTCGCACACAGTAGATGCGTGGCCAATGGTAGCTATTGTTAATTTAAGCCTTGGATTTAACAAATCCTGTCATAGAGACTCCTTGCCCGGTTTATGATGATAGTCTACAAAATTAGGACTGGAGGTGTAAGATGGGAAGGGTCATTTGCAAATGATTTCGAAAGTTCAGGAAAGGCATTTGCAACTAGGCCTTTCCACCATGCTCAGCATCAGGCCAGCCGCCAGGTATTGGGTGATATTTTCAGTCCCTGGGGCTCGTACCCCTCTTTGCAATACCTTTTCTATAGCTCAAGGACAACATTCAACAACCTGGAGCTAAGATAGTGGAACCATAGCCCACAGTAACCTGAAAAGGAGCGCTTAGGGTCTTTCCCTGAGTCCTGAGATCTATTCACTCAGAAGTCACTCATTCCCTGGAAACACTGGCCAATGAACTCTGATCTAATAGAAACCCAGCCTGCTGGCCTCTGGCATCCCTGATGTCCTTGTGTCTGTAATATTACCCAGACAGGTTCCCAGCACATAGGATGCGTCAGAAAATATTCAATGAATAAATGAATAAATGCTCTCAAATGGCATAAAAATAAGTGAGCTTGGCTTATGGAGCAGATAGGGTAGGCATCTAAGTGTAGGCTCCTATCAGCAGTTACATAACGTCTATAAAATGTCTACCTCTAAAACTGTAGCACATCCCTCATGCCAGATGCTATGCTAAGTGCTGTGTGTGTATCACACTTAGGGAGAGAAATTTCCCAGCCACGCCTGCCAGGTTGAAGCACTTTCACCCATTCCCTCTACCCCTTTACTCCTGGCCAAGCGCCTCCTGCACCGTCCTCCTTCCTACCACTGCAGGGTGGAAGTTGGCCAAGGACAGCAAGGATGTAGACAAAGGCTTCAGGGTGTCTTTGCAGCACACCAGGCTCTTAGGGGAAGCTGGCTGGGAAATGGCGGCCCAGCCTGCCAAGAGGCGAGATGGAGGCGAGATGGCTTGGAAGAAAAGCCAATGCAAATCCTGTAGGTCTGAGGCTGCTTGAAGGTGATTTGCGAGGCCCACTGGACTGGAGCTGAAGACTACGTGTGTGTGTGTGTGTGTGTGTGTGTGTGTGTGTGTGTGTGTGTATGTGTGTGTACGCAAGAGTCTTGCCTATACAAACACAGCAACCAGCCAGAGGCAGGTGGATATGCTGTTGATACAGTAAAGAATGTGGGAATCCATGGCTGTCATGCTGGGTTCACAGCCCAGCTCTGCTCATCCTGTGGCCTTGGGAAGCCTATTGTTTCTCTCAGAGTTCAGTCTTTTCATCTGTATAGCAGGGTTCAAATTTATACCTTGAGATACTGCAGTAATAGTTCTATCTTAGACACTGGCTCCTGGGCAACCTTCCTGAGTCTGAAGTTGCAACTTTCTTTAATTTTTTTTTTTTTTTTTTTTCCTGAGACGGAGTCGTACTCTGTCGCCCAGGCTGGAGTGCAGTGGCACAATCTTGGCTCACTGCAACCTCCACCTCCTGGGTTCAAGTGATTCTCCTGCCTCAACTTCCTGAGCAGCTAGGACTGCAGGCACACACCACCATGCCTGGCTAATTTTTGTATTTTTAGTAGAGACGGGGTTTCACCATATTGGCCAGGCTGGTCTGTCTTGAACTCCTGACCTTGTGATCCGCCCGCCTCTGCCTCCCAAAGTGTTGGGATTACTGGCGTAAGCCACAGCTCCTGAGCTATTTTTTTTTAATACTTTTAAAAAACAACAATAACAAAAAAGTAGAATAGATTTAGATTTACAGGAAAATTGCAGAGACAGTACAGAGTATTCCCATAGACTCCACAGCCAGTTTCTCTTATTAGTAGTGTATTACCTAACTTAGTATGGCACAATTGTCACAACCAAGGGGCTGACATTGATACTTTATTAGTAATTCACGCCTCTACTTTATTCACATTTCTTCAGTTTTTATCTAATGTCCTTTTTCTATTCCAGGATCTCATTTAGAGATACCACATTACATTTAATCATCTGTCTCCTTAGGCTTTTCTTGGACATGGTAGTTTCTCAGACTTTCCTCATTTGTGGTGATCTTGACAATTTTCAAGAGTACTGGTCAGGTATTTTGCAGAATGTCACTTGATTGGGGTTTAGCTGATGTTTTCTCATTGTTAAAGTCAAATTGTGAGTTTTGGGGGAAGTCCGTGGAAGTGAAGTGCCATTTTCATTACATCATATCAAGGGCATGCACTATCAACATGATTTATCACTGTGGATGTTGACCTCAATCATCCGGCCGAGGTGCTATTTGTCAAGTTCCTCCATGGTGGAGTCACCTGCCGTCTTTCCTCCCCTTCTGTACCGCAGTCTTCGGAAGGAAGTGACTATGTGACACGGACACTAAAGGAGTGAGAGTTATACCCCTCCTCCTTGAGAGGAGATTATCGGTCTGCTTATCGATAACCTCACACTCAATAGTGAGAAACCTACCATCATCCACCATCCATTTACTTAATTGTCCAATTCAGGTACATGCGCAAAGTGGCTTCAGAACTGTCAGCCTGTACCTCCATGGGAAACGATTTATTAACTAGAGTACAGTGCTTATGTGCAGTTCCTTTTGCCATTCGTTCCTTTTGCCAACTCATTTCTGAAGTTACATAAATCAGTGCCTTTATTTCCCCACCCTCTTCAGTCAGATCGTTTCATACATTTAAAACACAGTTAGATTCTTTTGTCACAATCTGCATTCCATTCCAGGATTGTCAAACCTCCTGAATGATTTTTTTTTAAACTTACATGCATTAAGGTTCACTGTTTCTGTTACAAAGTTTCCTTCCTTCCTTCCTTCCTTCCTTCCTTCCTTCCTTCCTTCCTTCCTTCCTTCCTTCCTTCCTTTTCTTTCTTTTCTTTCTCTCTTTCTTTCTTTCTTTTTTGAGATGGAGTTTTGCTCTTGTTGTCCTGGCTAGAGTGCAATGGCAAGATCTCGGCTCACTGCAACCTCTGCCTCCCGGGTTCAAGCGATTCTCCCGCTTCAGCCTCCCGAGTAGCTGGAATTACAGGCATGCACCATCACACCCGGCTAATTTTGTATTTTTAATAGAGACGGGGTTTCTCCATGTTGGTCAGGCTACTCTTGAACTCCTGACCTCATGTGATCCACTGGCCTCGGCCTCCCAAAGTGCTGAGATTACAGGCGTGAGCCAGTGCGCCCAGTTGAAGCTTTTGACAAATGCACAATGTGATGTGTCCATCCCTGAAGTGCTATATAGAACAGTTTCACCTCTCTAAAAAGTCCCCCATGCTTTGTCTATTCAATCCTCTCAAGCTCCCGAACAACTGATCTGCTTATCATTTCTATAGTTTCTCTTTTCTATAATGTTTTTAAATGGAATCATATAGTATGTAGCCTTTTTAGTTTTTTTTTACCTAAATAATATACCTTTAAGAGTCATCCATGTCTTTGCATAACTTAATAGCTAATTCCTGTTAATTGCTGAATAGTATCCCATTGCATGGGTGTACCACAGTTTGCTTATCCATTCACCTAATGATGGACACCTTGATTCTTGCCAAAATTTGGTAATGATTACAGAAGTTGCTTCAAACATATGTGTTCAGGTTTTGGTTAAGTTTTCAAATCATTTAGGTAAATACCTAGAAGTAGGATTGCTGGACCTTATGTGTTGCAGTTACTTTTAATCTCTTTTCCCTGACATAACATTTAAATGAATAAAGCATTTCTTTTTCACCGTCTCTTATTTATTTGAATCTGCACAGGAGCCCTTGTGAGGTAGGTGAATCCAGCAGAGTTCTTGGCTCAGGTACCAGAAACTGATACTTATGAATTCAATAAATTCAAGCAAACAAGGAAATGGAGTGATATTCAGAGCTTACAATGTCAATGGCAAGACTGGACAGCCTGGCATGGAAAAGGAGGGACTATAGGAAACTAGGAGTGGCACGACCTCACAAAGTTTTTATAGAAACAGCCTGGTTAAGACGTTGCTGCCACAGACCACTGAATGGTGCTGATGATGTTGCCAGAATTCGTCTTAATTAGTCCAGTATCTTCAGGTCACACTCCCTTAAAAGTCAAAATCCTAGGTAGGGACATCTGATTGACCAAACCTGCTCCAAGAACTGACATTAAATGTGAGAAGAGCAATTACACACTATTCATGCTTCTACTCACCCTGGTAGGAGGAGATGGAGCCACAAAGTGAAAGTAGTTTAATTCCCTAAAGATCATGTAGAGGAGAGTCAGTTACTCTGCCCATACACATCAGCAAGGAAATTTCTACAGTGATGAGCCATTATGTGCTAAGGTCTAGTGTTACAGCAGCTCTGCCTAACCTTACTATTCAAGAAGCCAGACTGCAGAGGGTCCACAAGACTTGAAACCAGGATTAGGGGCATGCACTCCATGCAGGATCCAGAGGAGTGTTTTAAGATGGGAAGTTTAAACTGCAGGCTTGAAATGAAGCTGAGGTGGGTGGATTACCTGAGGTCAGGAGTTCAAGACCAGCCTGGTCAACATGGCAAAACCCCATCTCTACTAAAAATACAGAAATTAGCTGGGTGTGGTGGAGGGCACCTATAATCCCAGCTACTCGGGAGGCTGAGGCAGGAGAATTGCTTGAGCCTCAGGAGGCTGAGGTTGCAGTGAACCAACATCATGCCACTGCACTCCAGCCTGGGCCACAAGAGTGAAACTCCATCTCAGAAAAAAAAAAAGAAAGAAAAGAAAAAAAATGTGGGCATAAATGCCTGGCTGGGACTTGGTCTTGAGAGAAAAGGCTAAAGCTTAGGTACTAAGTCTGGGGTCTGAAATCTGAGTGACAGCAAGAGTCAGGCTGACCCTCTATTTCAGAATTTCTTATAATTTACCTTTCTAAGATGAAACATAACCTTTCAGTGGCTGTTGAGTTGCTCAGCTAAAAAGGTTTTTGGGAATAGGGATATAAAGCCTAATGTGGAAGGCTGGAAAGTAGCCCCCTAAACACATCAGGTCCTACTCCCTGGAACCTATAAATGTTACCTTATAGGGAAATAGAGGATCTTTGAGGATATGATTAACTTAAAGATTTTGAGATGGAGCGATTATCCAGATGGGCCCTAAAAGCAATCTCAAGTGTCCTTCTAAGAGAGAGGAAGAGGTGGATGACACACACAGAGGAAGCCATGTGACGATGGAGGCCAAGACGGGAGAGTGCTGCAGCCACAAGCCAAGGAATGCTGGCAGCTACAGAAGCTGGAAGAGGTGAGGAATGGATTCACCCCTAGGGCCTTTGGAAGCTCTTGACTTCAGCCTAGTGAAACTGATTTTGGACTTCAGGGCTCCATAACTACAAGAGAATACATTTGTGTTGTTTTAAGCCACCTCGTTTGTAGTAATATGTTACAGAAACTATAAGAAATTAAAATAACCAGGAAATTACAGTAGGGAAGGCTAAAATGGATACAGTAGAAAGAGTGAGTGCTTCAGATAAAAGTAGAACTCAAATCAAATCCCTCCTGATATGACCTTGGGCAATAATATTAAACCAGCATGGGAAATACATATGCAGCCACTCACCCTCCCCTGCCAAAGCAAATGTGGCTCATCAATACCAGCATTTTTTCCCAGATATGAGCTCAGAATATATTTCAGCACAGGTCTCTTGACAACCATGAGAAATGACATGTGATATTAAACTCAGTGACTATTCCTGTAATTACACTAACCATTATTCATTGGGTACCTACTATGCCAGGTATTTTAAATAAAAATATACTTAATTGTTCCAACAAATTGAGGAGACAGTTTTCTTCTTTACCTTGGTTTACAGACAAGATAATCATATATCACAGAGTTGAAGTGGCATTTCCCGAGGCACAAAGCTCTAAAGAAACAGGATTGGCATTCAAAGCCAGGTCTCCCTGACACCATATCCCATTCCACTACCAGGCACAACCAGTCACTTGGATTTTCTGAGCCACAGCTTCCTCATCTGTAAAATGGGGCTGCTGATCTCCACCTGGAAAAGCACATTTGAGGGTTGAGTGAGAGCATTAAAAAAGACAGGGGCCCCAGTAGACTGTGTCTGGCACAATGCTGCATGGGCTAATGTTAGCAATCCAGGCCTCTTTGCTGCAGTGCAACGGAGAGAGGTTGGGCCTCAGCTGGAGTAGCATAAAGCCCTGACCTGGCGTATATTGGAAACTCAGCCCATTCCTAGACACACCTCAACCCCACAGCTAGGTCTTTTTTCTCTGGAGGGACCACACCAAGAGCCAGGGAGCAACAGGGTCACCGTGACCTGGGCCAGAACATTCTGTAAGGTCAACACGAGCCAGGACAAGGAATCACAATTACAAAACCAGCAGGCTTTTAACCAGGATCTAACCAAGGACTAGTACAGGGAGGACGTCAACAGCGTGGAAGGGAACAGCATTTTGATCTGTTCTCCCTGGACCCTCTGGGGGCTCTCCTCCCATTGTGGGGAGGCAGATCGAATCCGAGGAAACAGCAGGGCGTCAGCACCAAACATCCCTGGATTCAAATCCTGGCCTTCCTTACCTACTAGCTGAGTTGTCTTGGATGCACTTTTTCACCTCCCCAAGCTTCGGTTTCCTTATCTGTAAGATGCAGGTATGAATCACAGCATGCCATGTGGATCAAACGGATTAGTGCAGGCAACGGAGTAGATGCTCAATAAGTGTCAATTCCCCTTATTTTACCCATTCCCCAAGAGCCTGCCTGCAGAGCACCCTCCTTCCCAGAAGCTCTCCAGCTAGATTCCAGCAGCAAGTCTAGGGTCCATTGGGAAGGGCAGTAACATCCTGGGCAGGCAGGTGCTGTCCTGGGAGGAAGGAACCGTGGAGATGGCAGGGCCTCCTAACAAGTTCTAGTCCCAAGAGGCTCACTCACAGCTCTCTCTCTGTGGAACGTGGGTGGGAGGGAAAGGAGTTAGGCACAGTCCTGCAAACCTAGTCTCAAGCAGATAAAATATAAATTGCATATTCTAAGGAAAAAGTGCAGTCACCTTTATATTTTGGTATCAACAATGTATGAACAGCTGGTTCTGGGCACAACAGGAAACCTGCACCCACGCTACTCCTTTATCGAAGTTCATATCTTGGCAAATAATTACTCTCCCTGCAGGCACCCTCATGCGAGCCTTCTAATTATACCATTGTTGGGTTTCATGTCAACTGAACAATAAATCAAATGTGGACCAAGATGTCTGATCAAAATGTGCTGGGGAGTAAACGGTGGGAAGTACATGATATTAGTGACGATACTGGGAATGGGGGCATCATCTTTCTTCCTAAGCTTTGCCTTGAGACAGGCTTCCTTTATCTCTGTTAATCCTGTTAACATTGAAACTGTAACCTGGACCCCGAGTGACCCAAATTACTCTACCTCTGAAATGGACAGAACTGCATTCACTGTCATTTCCCATCAAGGGACCCTGAGATGGTTTGATTAATGAATGACTAAAATACTAACAAATACATAGCAAAAATAAATACTAGCAAATATATATATTTATAGCAAATACATATAGTAAAATACTAGCAAATATAGCAAATATATAATGAATAATTTCTCAACAACTTTTTCCTTAGTGGCATTTGGCTTTCTTCTCTGAATTTTTGCTACCATCAAAAGCCAAGTTCCTCATTGGAGAAAGAGGGCAGTGTTTATTTTAATATTTTATTTTAATACGTTGATTTATTTTATATTTAACAGTTTTTAAGGTTTAATTAACAAATAAAAGTTATATATGCTTAATGTGTACAAACTGATGTGAATATATACACACACACACACACATTGGGAAATAATCACCACAATCATGACAATTAACACACCCATCACCTCACTAATTCCCTTTTTCTATTTTTCCTTCCTTCCTTCCTTCCTTCCTTCGTTCCTTCCTTCCTTCCTTCCTTCCTTCCTTCCTTCCTTCCTTCCTTCCTTCCTTCTTCCCTTCCTCCCTTCCTCCTTCCCTTCCTTCCTTTCTTGTTTCCTTCCTTCTTTCCCTTCTTTAAGGTGAGGATACCTAAGATCGACCCCCTTAGCAAATTTCAAGTATACAGTACAGTATTATACCTATAGTCACCACACTGTACATTAGATCCCCAGAACTTATCTATCCTGCAGAACTGTAATTACACTTTGACCAACATCTCCCCCGCCTTTCAGCCCCTGGCAACTACCATCTGACTCTGTTTCTATGAGTTTCACTTTTTTGGATTCCACATGTAAGTGGGATCATATAATATTTGTCTTTCTGTGTCTGGCTTACTTCATTTCACATGATGTTCTCTAAGTTCATCCATGTTGTCACAAGTGGCAAAATTTCCTTCTTTTTAAAGGCTAAATAATATCCCATAGTAGAAATATACCACAATTTTTTTTTATCCATTCAGCCATCCATGGGCATTTGGGTTGTTCCCATATCTTGGTGATTGCGAACAATGCTGCAATGAGCACAGAAGTGCAGGTATCTCTGAGATCCTGATTTCATTTTTTTTGGATGTACACCCAGAAGTGGGATCATATGGTAGTTTTATTGCTAACTTTTGGAGAAATCTCCATACTGTTTTTTATAGTGGTTGTGCCACTTTAAATCCCCATCAAAAATGTACAAGGGTTCTCTTTTCTCCACATCCTCATCAACACTTTTGTCTTTTTTGATAGTAGAGCCATCCTTGCAGGTGTGAGGTGATATGTCATTGTGTTATGATTTGCATTTTCCTGATGTTGAGCACATTTTCATTTCCATGCTGACCATTTGTATGCCTTCTGTTGAGTCATACAAATACACCGCATCATACACAAAAATAAACTCAAAATGAAGTTTTGACCTGAAACTGTAAAACTACTAGAAGAAAGCATGGAAGAAAGCCTTCTTGACATTGCTGAGGGCAATGATTTTTTGGATATGACACCAACAGAACAGGAAACAAAAGCAAAAATAAACAAATGGGAAATATCTATTTAAATCTTTTGCTCATTTTCAAATTGGTTATTTGTTTTCTTGCTACTGAGTTGTATGAGTTCCCTATGTGTTTTGCATATTAACTCCTTATCAGATATATGATTTGCAAATATTTTCTCCCATTTCATAGGTAGCCTTTCCACTTTGTTGATTCTTTTCTTTCTTTCTTTTTTTTTTTTTTTTTTTTTGAGGTTTGAACAAATTTATTGAAACATACAAGGTGTAAACAGAGAAATCATTCATGGTGTGTTACATTTTGCCACTACCGTGAATGTATAATTACAAAATTATAAATATATTTTCCACAACTAAGCCTTTGGCCAAAAAAAAGTCACTTAGCACATTTTAAAAGATCAATAAGAAATGTATTTTGGACATTAGAGAGATCAAGTCACTGAATTAAACCGCAGCAGCCCTCACGAATCTAGAATCCCATAGTGCCGAAGGTATAGGTGTCTGTGCAGAGCTAGTCATTTATTACAGCAATCAGAAGAGACAGGGGCAGGTACACCTATCAGAGGTGTGGCAGAGCTGGCAGAACAGGATGACTGGGCTGGTCAGGTGAGCATGACCCAGAGACAGCAGCAACAGAAAGCAGTCCAGTAGGCTGTGAGGTAGGTGGATGGTTTCAACTCATCTCTTCTTTGGTCTTCTACCATATACACTGTGGTTTTAGGAGGCTCCTGAGGTCTGCCCTGCCAACCGTACTGTGGGTATCCTTGTATCCTTGATAGGGTACCCTTGGAAAGGTGGGTAGGGCCCCCTCCCATAGTCCTGGGCCCATTTGCTTTTGTGCATAAGGTGGGTATGGGGCTGATGGACCAGGGCCTGGATATGGTGGAGTGTTCTCTTGGTTCATCAAGGACCTGTAAAGTGTACCTCTCCTCTCCACGAACTGGCTGGGTAGTGGTTGGGGGGCGGAACCTGAGGAATCCGGACCAGCCCACAGTAGACTCACCGCACCTGCCTCAAAGCAAGTAAGGAGCCACCATGTGACATGTGACCGAAGCTTTTTAGTTTGATATAATACCATTTGTTTATTTTTGGTTTTGTTTCCTCTTCTGTTGGTGTTATGTCCAAAAAATCATTGCCAGCACCAATGTTGAGGCCTTTTTTCTATAATTTCTTCTAGTAGTTTTACAGTTTCATGTCTTCATGTCAAAGTCTTTAATCTATTTGAGTTAATTTTTGTATATGATGTGAGATAAGGGTCTAATTTTATTCTGTATATGACTATCCAGTTTTTCTAATGACATTTATTGAAGATACTATCCTTTCCCCATTGTGTCCTCTTGGCATCCTTGTCAAAGTTCAGTTAGCTGTAAATATATGGATTTATTTCTGGTCTCTTTATTCTCATTTGTTTACATATCTGTTTTTATGTCGGTACCACATTGTTTTGATTACTATAGCTTTGTAATATATTTTGAAATGAAGAAGTGTGATGACTCTGGCTTTTTTTTTTTTTTTTTTTTTTTTTGTCCCTCAAGATTGCTTTGGATATGGTAGTCTTTTGTGGTTCCATTTGAATTTTATGATTGCTTTTTAAAATTAATGTAAAAATGCCATTGGGGTTTTGATAGAGATTGCATTAAATCTGTATGTTTCTTTGGGCACTGTGGACATTTTAAATATTTTAATTCTTCTAATCCATGAACATGGGATGTCTATCCATTTCTATGTCTCCCTTAGTTTCTTCCCTCAATGGTTTATAACTTTCAGTGTACAAGTCTTTCACTTCTTTAGTTAAATTTATCCTAAGTATTTTATTCTTTTTGTTGCTATTGTAAATAGAATTGTTTTCTTAATTTCATTTTTGGATAGTTTGTTATTAGCATATAGAAATGCCACTGATTTTTGCAAGTTGATTTTTTATACTGCAGATTTACTGAATTTGTTTATTAGTTTTAATAATATTTTGTATGGAGTCTTTAGGATTTTCTACATATATGATCATGTCACCTTTAAGAGAAGACAGTTTTACTTATTTCTTTTCAATTTGGATAGCTTTTATTTCTTTTTCTTGTCTGATTGTTCTGCCTAGAACTTCTAGTACCATGTTGAATAGAAGTGGTAAGATTGATCATCCTTGCTTTGCTTCATATCTGAGAGAAAAAACTTTCAAATTTTCCCTGTCCATTATTATGTTAGCTGTGGGGTTTTCATATATGGTCTTTACTATGTTGAAGTAAGTTTCTTCGTTCCTTTGTTTTTTGAGAGTTTTAAATAATAAATGGATGTAAAATATTGTAAACAACATCTGAATCTTTTGAGATAATCATGTGTTTTTATCTTTCGTTGTGGTAATGTGGTATATTACACTGATTGATTTGATATGTTGAACCATCCTTCCATCTCAGGGATAAATCCTACTTGGTCATGGTGTATGATCCTTTCAATGTGCTTTTGAATTTGGTTTGTTAGTATTTTATTGGGGATTTTTATGTTTATGTTAATTAGGGATATTGCCCTGTAGTTGTTTTTTTTTTTTTTCTTGTGGTGTTTTTGCTAAGTTTTGACATCAGGGTGATCCTGGCCTAAACATGAGTTCAATTATTTGAAAAAGGTGTAAGAATTGGTACTAATTCTTCTTTAAATATTTGGCAGAATTTACCCATTAAGCCATCTAATCCTGGGCTTTTCTTTGTTGGGAAGGTTTTAATTATTGATTCAATCTCAGTGGTAAAATGTGTCTGTTCTTCTTAATTCAGTCTTGGTAGGTTGCATATTTCTAGGAATTTATCTATTTCTTCCAAGTTATCCAATTTGTTAATGAATAATTGTTCATAATGATCGTTTATGATCCTTTTTTATTTCTGACTCATCTGCTGTAGTGTCTCTCATTTTTTATTTTATTTACTTGAGACTTCTTTCTTTTTTTCTAAGTTAGTTTAGCTATGGAGTTTGTCAAATTTGTTTGTCTTTTCAAGAAACCAAATCTTGTTTCCTCGATTTCTTTTCTACTGTTTTCTATTCCCTCTTTTATTTATTTCTACTCTCGTTGTTACCATTTCCTTCCTTCTGCAAAGATGGGACTTGTTTTGTTCTTTTTCTGGTTCCTGGAGGTGTAAAATTAGTTTATTTGCAATCTTTCTTCTTTTTTAAA
The DNA here is from genome assembly GCF_003255815.1 of Theropithecus gelada. Taxonomy (NCBI): domain Eukaryota; kingdom Metazoa; phylum Chordata; class Mammalia; order Primates; family Cercopithecidae; genus Theropithecus; species Theropithecus gelada. The sequence continues at coordinate 170,674,954 of NC_037673.1, read as the reverse complement.
TGTAGGCATTTGTCACTATGAATGTCCTTTTACTACTGCTTTTACTGTATCCCATCAGTTTTGGTGTGCTATTCCTTCAGTTTTGTTTGTCTCTGCATATTTTAATGTTCCCTTTGTATTTTTTTGACCCAATGGTTGTTCAATTGGTTTGTTTAGTTTCAATGTATTTGTAAATTTTCCCAGTTTCTTATTGTTATTGATTTTTAGTTTTATTTCATTGTGATCAGAAAAGATACTTGGTATAATTTTGATCTTCTTATATTTGTTAAGAGTTATTTTGTGACCTAAAATATGATCTATCCTAGAGAACATTTATGTGCACTGGAGAATATGTATTCTTTGCTTTTTGATGGAAAGCTTTGTATATGTCTGTTAGATCCATTCGAACTATAAAGTTGTTCAAGTCAGTTTCTTTATTAATTTTATATCTGGTTGTTCTGGCTATGATTGCAAGTTATGTAGTGAAGTCTCCTACTATTATTGTATTGCTGTCAATTTCTTCCTTCAGATATATCAATAGTTTGATTACATATTTTAGTGCTCTGGTGTTGGGTGCACATCTATTTATAATTGTTATTTCTTTCTGGTGGATTGACCCTTTTATTATTACATAGTGTCCCTTTTTGTCTCTTGTGACAGTTTTTGACTCGAAGTCTATTTTTTCTCACATAAATATAGTCACCCTTGCTTCCTTTTTGGCTACCATTTGCATGGATATATTTTTCCATCCCTTCACTTTCAGGCTGTGTGTGTCCTTAAATCTAAACTGAGTCTCTTATAGACAGCATACTGCTAGATCTTGTGTGTGTGTGTGCACGTGTCTGTGTGTTAAATCCACTCAGCAACTCTATGTCTTTCCAATGGGAAGTTTAATCCATTTACATTTAACGTTATTAATAAAGACTTACTGTTGCCATTTTGCTAATTGTTTTTTGTCTTTTTAAAATTATTTTATTCTTCTTTTCTGTCTTACTGTCTTCCTTTAATATTTGTTATTTTTTGGAGTGATTTGCCTTTTGTTTACCTTTTGTGTATCTATTATAATTGTTTCTTTGTGATAGCACAAGGCTTGCATTAACTAAATTGTAGTTATAGCCATCTACTTTAAGTTGATAATACTTTAATTTTAATCATATACAAAAACTTTACACTTTTACTCCTCCCCACACATATTTTGTATTCTTAAAGCCAGCATTTACTTCTTCTTCTTTTTTTTATTTTTTGAGACGGAGTCTTGCTCTGTTGCCCAGGCTAGAGTTCAGTGGCATGATCTCGGCTCACTGCAACACTTGTCTCCTGGGTTCAAGTGATTCTCCTGCCTCAGCCTCCTGAGTAGCTGGGATTACAGGCACCCACTACTATGCCTGGCTAATTTTTGTTTATTTTTTAGTAGAGATGGAGTTTCACCATGTTGGCCAGGCTGGTCTTGAACTCCTGACCTCAGGTGATCCGCCCACCTTGGCCTCCCAAAGTGCTGGGATTACAGACATGAGCCACCATGCCTGGCCAACATTTACTTCTTTTAATGTTATGAATCCACTAACAAATATTTGCAGTTATGCTTATTCTAAATATTTTTTACTTTTATATTAGTTGACTATAATTTATGCACCACTATTAAAGTGTTATATTATTATGCATTACTCTGTATATTTACTTCTTTTTTTTTTTTTGGAGATGGAGTCTCACTCTGTTGCCAAGGCTGGAGTGCAGTGGCACAGTCTCGGTTCACTGCAAGCTCCGCCTCCCGGGTTCACGCCATTCTCCTGCCTCAGCCTCCTGAGTAGCTGGGATTACAGGCACCCACTACCATGCCTGGCTAATTTTTGTATATTTTTTAGTAGAGACGGGGTTTCACCATGTTAGCCAGGTTGGTCTCCATCTCCTGACCTCATGATCCGCCCGTCTCAGCTTCCAGAGTGCTGGGATTCCAGGCGTGAGCACCTGGCCTGTATATTTACTTTTACTGGTAAGATTTGTGCTTTCAAACGCTCTGGGGCTGGGCACAGTAGCTTACGCCCGTAATCCCAGCACTTTGACATGCTGAGGCGGGAGGATCACCTAAGGTCAGGAGATTGAGATCAGCCTGCTTAACATGATGAAACCCTGTCTCTACTAAAAATACAAAACTTAGCAGGGTGTGGTGGTGGGCGCCTGGAATCCCAGCTATTCAGGAAGTTGAGGCAGGAGAATTGCTTGAACCCAGGAGGCGAAGGTTGCAGTGAGCCAAGATCATGCCAGTGCACTCCAGCCTGGGCAACAGAGTGAGACTCCATCTTAAAAATAAATAAATTAATTAAATGATTTGCTATTGTTGTTTGATGTGTTTTCTTCCAATTTGAAGAATCCCCTTAGGCATGTCATTTTGTAAGACAGATCTAGTAGTGACCAACTTCCTTAGTTTTTGTTTTCCTAGGAAAGACTTTATCTTTCCTTCATTTTGAAAGGGTAGTTTTTCTGGGTATATAGTACTCTTGGTTGTTAGCTTTTCTTTTTCTTTTAATACTTTAGTTATATCATCTCACGGTCTTGAACTGCAAGGTTTCTAGTGATAAATTTACTGACAATCATTTAGGGGTTCCCTTATATGTGATGAGTTACTTTTCTCTTGTGGCTTTAAAAATTCTGATTGTCTTTGAGTTTTGAAAATTTAATTACAATGTGTCTTGGTATAAAACTTTTTATGTTCAATCTATTTATGGTCCTCCGGGCTTCTTGAATGTAGATGTCTATTTTTTTCCCCAGATTTAGAAATTTTTTAGTCATTTTCTTTCAGTTTTTAAATAAATTAACTTTTAATTTCAAAGGCACACTGGTACAAAACCAACATTTGGCCCCTTGTGTCAGATTAACAAGGTTTTCTTGGAGCATTAACCCACTCCTTAATAAATAATTATAAAGATTTTAAAAAGATTTATGAAAATTATGTCTTATGACCAAGATGATTAAACTTTAATAGATTTTGTTTACAAAATTTTGAGAAACAGATTTAATTGGCCTCATGCTGTCTTTATTATTAGGGCTTATAGTTTGGGAAATTAAGTCTCCTCTCTCAAAGAATGAAAATTTTTGCCTTTAAAAAAAATCTTTGAGTTATCACTTTGGCTAAATGAATGACTTATTTTACAATAACCTGTGATTCTATTTTGTGGAATCAAGTGTTTTAAGCTTTTTATATTTGACAAACTTTCTAATATCAAACTCTAGCTTTGATCCTCATTAATTTTTGATATTAGGTTCCCTTGAAGTCCAAAAGAGACACATTTTCAAGCCTGTAATCCCAGCACTTTGGGAGGCCAAGACGGGCGGATCACGAGGTCAGGAGATCAAGACCAACCTGGCTAACACGGTGAAACCCCATCTCTACTAAAAAATACAAAAAAACTAGCTGGGCGAGGTGGCGGGCGTCTGTAGCCCCAGCTACTCGGGAGAATGGCGTAAACCCGGAAGGCGGAGCTTGCAGTGAGCTGAGATTCGGCCACTGCACTCCAGCCTGGGTGACACAGCGAGACTCCGTCTCAAAAAAAAAAAAAAAAAAAAAAGAGACACATTTGGCTTGTTTGATATAATAAAATCATTGTCAAATAAAATAATTTTACTATAACAAAGCTGAATACATCTCATTTGAACTTCAGGCTGATAGTATTGTCAAATATGAAATGGGGTTTAACCTTATTTGGATTACATTCATACAAATGTATTATTAGTGTGTATTCCAGGATTGCATGAGATTCCTGTTATTCTAATATGTCTTAGCATATGCTTTTAGTAGTAATTATGATTACTAAGTAAAATTGTTGTATGCCATAGAAGTAAGCAAATTTCCTTGTGAAATGTGTTTTTAACCATGACTGTTCTAAGACTCTTGTAATCCACAGATGTTTTACTTTTATCTTTTTCAATAATCTTTTTGAATTATTATACCTTAAGTTCTAGGGTACATGTGCACAACGTGCAGGTTTGTTATATAGGTATAGATGTGCCAGGTTGGTTTGCTGCACCCATCAACTCGTCATTTACATTAGGTATTTCTCCTAAGGCTATCCCTGCCCCAGCTCCCCACCCCCCAACAGGCCCTGGTGTGTAATGCTCCCCTCCTGTGTCCATGTGTTTTCCTTGTTGAACTCCCACTTATAAGTGAGAACATTCAGTGTTTCATTTTCAGTCCTTGTGATATTTTGCTGAGAATGATGGTTTCCAGCTTCATCTATGTCCCTACAAAGGACATGAACTCATCCTTTTTTATGGCTGCATAGTATTCCATGGTGTATATGTGCCACATTTTCTTTATCCAGTCTATTATTGATGGACATTTGGATTGGTTCCAAGTCTTTGCTGTTGTGAATAGTGCCACAATAAACATACATGTGCATGTGTCTTTATAGTGGCATGATTTACAATCATTTGGGTATATACCCAGTAATGGGATGGCTGGGTCAAATGGTATTTCTAGGTCTAGATCCTTGAGGAATCACCACATTGTCTTCCACAGTGGTTGAACTAATTTACACTCCCACCAACAGTGTAAAAGCATTCCTATTTCTCCACACCCTCTCCAGCATTTGTTGTTTCCTGACTTTTTAATGATTGCCATTCTAACTGGGCATGAGATGGTATCTCATTGTGGTTTTGATTTGCATTTGTCTGATGACCAGTGATGATGAGCGTTTTTTCATATGCTTGTTGGCTGCATAAATGTCTTCTTTTGAGAAGTGTCTGTTCATATCCTTTGCCCACTTTTTGATGGGGTTGTTTTTTTCTTGTAAATTTGTTTAAGTTATTTGTAGATTCTGAATATTACCCTTTGTCAGATGGATAGATTGAAAAAATTTTCTCCCATTCTGTAGGTTGCCTGTTCACTCTGATGATAGTTTCTTTTGCTGTGCAGAAGCTCTTTAGTTTAATTAGATCCCATTTGTCTATTTTGGCTTTTGCTGCCATTGCTTTTGGTGTTTTAATCATGAATTCTTTGCTCATGCCTATGTCCTGAATGGTATTGCTTAGGTTTTCTTCCAGGGTTTGTATGGTTTTACATCTTACATTTAAGTCTTTAGTCCATCTTGAATTAATTTTTGTATAAGGTACAAGGAAAGGATTCAGTTTTAGCTATCTACATATGGCTAGCCAGTTTTCCCAGCACTATTTATTAAATAGGGAATCCTTTCCCCATTGCTTGTTTTTGTCAGATTTGTCAAAGATCAGATCATTGTAGATGTGTGGCATTATTTCTGAGGGCTCTGTTCTGTTCTATTGGTCTATATATCTGTTTTGGTACTGGTACCATGCTGTTTTGGTTACTGTAGCCTTGTAGCAGAGTTTGAAGTCAGGTAGCATGATGCCTCCAGCTTTGTTCTTTTTGCTTAGGATTACCTTAGCTATGTGGGCTCTTTTTGGTTCCATATAAAATTTCAAGTAGTTTTTTCCAATTCTGTGAAGAAAGTCATTGGTAGCTTGATGGGGATAGCATTGAATCTACAAATTACCTTGGGCAGTATGGCCATTTTCACAATATTGATTCTTCTTACCCATGAGCATGGAATGTTCTTTCATTTGTTTGTGTCCTCTTTCATTTTGTTAAGCAGTAGTTTGTAGTTCTCCTTGAAGAGGTCCTTCACATCCCTTGTAAGTTGGCTTCCTAGGTATTTTATTCTCTTTGTAGTAATTGTGAATGGGAGTTCACTCATGATTTGGCTCTCTGTCTGTTCTTGGTGTATAGGAATGTTTGTGATTTTTGCACATTGATTTTGTATCCTGAGACTTTGCTGAAGCTGCTTATCAGCTTAAGGAGATTTTGGGAGGAGACAATGGGGATTTCTAAATATACAATCATGTCATCTGCAAACAGAGACAATTTGACTTCCTCTTTTCCTAATTGAACACTCTTTTATTTCTTTCTCTTGCCTGATTCTGGCTAGAACTTCCAATACTATGTTGAATAGCAGTGGTGAGAGAGAGCATCCCTATCTTGTGCCAGTTTTCAAAGGGAATGCTTCCAGTTTTTGCCCATTCAGTATGATATTGGCTGTGGGTTTGTCCTAAATCACTCTTATTATTTTGAGATATGTTCCATCAATACCTAGTTTATTGAGAGTTTTTAGCATGAAAGGCTGTTGAATTTTGTTGAAGGCATTTTCTGCATTTATTGAGATAATTGTGTGGTTTTTGTCATTGGTCCTGTTTATGTGATGGATTATGTTTATTTATTTGTGTATGTTGAACCATCTTTGCATTCCAGGGATGAAGCCAGCTTGGTCGTGGTGGATAAGCTTTTTGATGTGCTGCTGGATTTGGTTTACCAGTATTTTATTGAGGATTTTCACATCAATGTTCATGAGGGATATTGGCCTAAAATTCTCTTTTTTTGTTGTGTCTCTGCCAGGCTTTGGTATCAGAATGATGCAGGCCTCATAAAATGAGTTAGGGAGGATTCTCTCTTTCTCCATTCATTGGAATGGTTTCAGAAGGAATGGTACCAGCTCCTCTTTGTACCTCCAAATTCGGCTGTGAATCCTTCTGGTCCTGGACTTTTTTTGGTTGGTAGGCTATTAATTATTGCCTCAATTTCAGAACCTGTTATTGGTCTATTCAGAGATTCAACTTCTTCCTAGTTTAGTCTTGGGACAGTGTATGTGTCCAGGAATTTATCCATTTCTTTTAGATTTTCTAATTTATTTGCATGGATGTGTTTACAGTATTCTCTGATGGTAGTTTGCATTTCTGTGGGATCAGTGGTGCTATTCCCTTTATCTTTTTTTTTTTGTTGCGTCTATTTGATTCTTCTCTCTTTTCTTCTTTATTAGTCTTCTTAGCAGTCTATTTTGTTGATGTTTTCAAAAAACCAGCTCCTGGAGTCATTGATTTTTTGAAGGTTTTTTTTTGTGTGTGTCTCTATCTCCTTCAGTTCTGCTCTGATCTTATTTATTTCTTGTCTTCTGTTAGCTTTTGAATTTGTTTGCTCTTGCTTCTCTCGTACTTTTAATTGTGATGTTAGGGTGTCAATTTTAGATCTTTCCTGCTTTCTCTTGTGGGCATTTAGTGCTATAAATTTCTCTGTACACACTGCTTTAAATGTGTCCCAGAGATTCCAGTACGTTGTGTCTTTGTTCTCATTGGTTTCAAAGAACCATCTGTGTTTCTGCCTTCATTTCGTTATTTACCCAGTAGTCATTCAGGAGCAGGTTGTTCAGTTTCCATGTAGTTCTGCGGTTTTGAGTGAGTTTCTTAATCCTGAACTCTAATTTGATTGCACTGTGGTCTGAGAAAGAGTTTGTTGTGATTTCTGTTCTTTTACATTTGCTGAGGAGTGTTTTACTTCCAATTATGTGGTCAATTTTAGAATAAGTGCCATGTGGTACTGAGAAGAATGTATATTCTGCTGATTTGGGTTGGAGAGTTCTGTAGATGTTTATTAGGTCTGCTTGGTCCAGAGCTGAGTTCAAGTCCTGGATATCCTTGTTAATTTTCTGTCTCATTGATCTGTCTATTATTGACAGTGGGGGATTAAAGTCTCCCATTATTATTGTGTGGGAGGCTAAGTCTCTTTGTAGGTCTCTAAGAATTTGCTTTATGAATCTGGGTGCTCCTGTATTGGGTGCATATATATTTAGGATAGTTAGCACTTCTTGTTGAATTGATCCCTTTATCATTATATAATGACCTTCTTTGTCTCTTTTGATCTTTGTTGGTTTAAAGTTTGTTTTATCGGAGACTAGGATTGCAACCCCTGCCTTTTTTTGTTTTCCATTTGCTTGGTAGATCTTCCTCTATCTCTTTATTTTGAGCTTATGTGTGTCTTTGCATGTGAGATGTGTCTCCTGAATACAGCACCCCAATGCGTCTTGACTCTATTCAATTTGCCAGTCTGTGTCTTTTAATTGGGGCATTTAGCCCATTTATATTTAAGGCTGATATTGTTATGTATGAAATTGATCCTGTCATTGTGATGTTAGCTGGTTTTTTCACCCTTTAATTGATGCAGTTTCTTCATAGCATTAATGGCTTTTACAATTTGGCATGTTTTTGCAGTAGCTGGTACTGGTTGTTCCTTTCCATGACTAGTGCTTCCTTCAGGAGCTCTTGTAAGGCAGACCTGGTGGTGACAAAATCTCTCCGCATTTGCTTGTCTGTAAAGGATTTTATTTCTCCTTCACCTATGAAGCTTAGTTTGGCTGGATATGAAATTCTGGGTTGAAAATTCTTTTCTTTAAGAATGTTGAATATTGGCCCTCACTCTCTTCTGGCTTGTAGGGTTTCTGCCGAGAGATCCACTGTTAGTCTGATGGGTTTCCCTTTGTAGGTGACCTGGCCTTTCTCTCTGGCTGCTCTTAACCTTTTTCCCTTCAATCAATATTTGTGAATCTGACAATTATGTGTCTTGGAGTTGCTCTTCTTGAGGAGTACCTTTGTGGTGTTCTGTGTATTTCCTGAATTCGAATGTTGGCCTGCCTTGCTAGGTTGGGGAAGTTCTCCTGGATAATATCCTGAAAAGTGTTTTCTAACTTGGTTCCATTCTCCCTGTCACTTTCAGGTACACCAATCAGACATAAATTTGGTCTTTGCACATAGTACCATAATTCTTGGAGGCTTTGTTGATTTCTTTTCACTCTTTTTTCTCTAATCTTGTCTTCTCACTTTATTTCATTTATTTAATGTTCAGTCACTGATATCCTTTCTTTTGCTTGATCAAATTGGCTATTGAATCTTGTGTGTGCTTCACACAGTTCTCGTACTGTGGTTTTCAGCTCCATCATGTCATTTAAGCTCTTCTCTACATTGTTTGTTCTAGTTAGCCATTCCTCTAACCCCTTTTCAAGGTTTTTAGCTTCCTTGTGATGGGTTACAACATGGTCTGTTAGCTCGGAGAAGTTTGTTATTGCTGACCTTAAGAAGCCTACTTCTATCAACTCGTCAAACTCATTCTCCGTCCAGTTTTGTTCCCTTGCTGGTGAGAAGTTGTGTTCCTTTGGAGAAGAGGAGTTCTGATTTTTGGAATTTTCAGCCTTTCTGCTCTGATTTCTCCCCATCTTTGTGGTTTTATCTACCTTTGGCCTTCGATGTTGGTGACCTACAGATGGATTTTGGTGTGGATGTCCTTTTTGTTGATGTTGATGCTACTCCTTTCTATTTGTTAGTTTTCCTTCTAACAGACAGGCCCCTCAGCTGCAGGTCTGTCGGAGTTTGCTGGAGGTTCACTCCAGACCCTGTTTGCTTGGGTATCAACAGGGGAGGCTGCAGAACAAACAGCAAATATTGCTGCCTGATCCTTCTTCTGGAAGCTTCATCCCAGAGGGGCACCTGCCTGTATGAGGTTTCTGTTGGTGCCTAATGGGAGCTGTCCCCCAGTCAGGCTACACGGGGGTCAGGGACCCACTTGAGGAGGCAGTCTGTCTATTATTGGAGCTCGAACGCTGTGCTGGGAGAACCACTGCTCTCTTCAGAGCTGTCAGGCGGTGACATTTAAGTCTGCAGAAGCTGTCTGCTGCCTTTTATTTAGCTATGCCCTGCTCCCAGAGGTGGAATCTAGAGAGGCAATAGGCCTTGCTGAGCTGTGGTAGGCTCTGCCCAGTTCGAGCTTCCCTGCCACTTTGTTTATACTGTGATCATAGAACCACCTACTGAAGCCTCAGCAATGGTGGACGCCCCTTCCCCCAGCAAGCTCCAGTGTCCCAGGTCCACCTCAGACTGCTGCGCTAGCAGCCAGCAAGGCTCCGTGGGCATGGGACCTGCTGAGTCAGGCACAGGATGGAATCTCCTGGTCTGCTGGTTGCAAAGACCATGGGAAAAGTGCAGTATTTGGGCAACAGTGTATTGTTCCCCTAGGTACAGTGACTCACAACTTTCCTTGGCTAGGAAAGGGAAGTCCCCTGACTCCTTGCACTTCCTGGGTGAGGTGATACCCTGCCCTGCTTGGACTCGCCTTCCATGGACTGTACCCATTGTCCAACCAGTACCAATGAGATGAACCAGGTACCTCAGTTGGAACTGGAGAAATCACTCGTCTTCTGCTTTAATCTTGCTGGGAGGTGCAGACCAGAGCTGTTCCTATTCAGCCATCTTGGAAGCAACCTCAGTCATTATTTCTTTAAATAAACTTTGTGTTCTTTTCTTTTTCTTTTAACTTTCTGTAACTTCCAAAATGCACATATTCATTTGCTTGATGGTGTCCCATAAGTCTAAGTTTTCTTCACTCTTTTTTATTCTTTTCCCGTTTTTGCTTCTCTGACTAAATAATTTCCAAATCACCTGTCTTTGAGATCACTAATTCTTTCTTGTGCTCAAACAAATCTGTAGTTGAAGCTCCATACTGCATTTTTCATGTCAATCATTGTATTCTTCAGATTCAGAATTTGTTTGGTTCTTTTTTATGATTTTTATCTTTTTGTCAAACTGCTAGTTTTGTTCGTATATGTTTTCCTGATTTCAATGAGTTTTCTATCTACTTCTTTTGCAGCTCTCTGAATTTCTTTAAAACAATTATTTTGATTTTTTTTTTTTGTCAGACAATTAATAGACCATTTATTTGGAATTGGTTTCTGGGAATTAATTTTGTTCTTCCGAAGGTTTCACATTTCCCTGACTTTTTGTGTTCCATATAGCCTTGCATTGGTGTTTGCTCATTTGAAGAAGCAGTCACTTCTTCCAGGCGTTATAGACTGGCTTTGGGATGAAAGACCTCCACTTGAATATGGGTACAAGGGCATCAAGTGGGCAGAGTATGCATGGGCATTAGCTCCGCGAGAATGTCAGGGTATCAGGTCTCAGGATACATAGGTGTGCTGGGTCCAGTGGCAGCTGGGATCAGTGGGTGTGCAGCAGAGCCAGGTCTAGTGAGTGCATGGCAACACTGGGTTTGATGAGGTTGCAGTAGTGCTGGGTCTGGTGTGTGCCCAGTGGTGCTAGCTGTGAGGAGGTTGTAGCAGCACCAGCTCTGGTGGATACTAGGCAGTCTCAGCTGGGGGTCATGGTATATCTGGCTTGGGAGGCTCAGGAATGTGAGCTCTAAGCAACTCTGGCAAGTGGAGCCCATGTTGGTAAAGATTGCAGGGGTCCTTGCTGACAAAGGCTGTCATAGTCTGTGCCACCTTCTGGGCTGCTGTGGTCCTCAGTGGCCAGAGCTTCTAGCGTCTTCTGGCTCTCTAAATAGTTTTCCTACAATGCAACTGTTTTTCCTACGCTTTTCTATTTACTAATCCTCAGGATTTTTTTGTTTGTTTGTTTCATTTTTCTTTTTTTGCCTCCACTGTGTTGCTACAGCTTCTTAACTGGGCTTCAGAGCTCTCCCATAACTACTTTTATTTGTGGATAGTTATGGAATCATTGTTTTTGTAGGGTACAAGGCCTGGTACCTTCTACTTCACCATCCTGCTGACATCACTTCTCCCCACACCCCCATCCCATTTTATTATATTTCATTGAGGGAGGAGTAGTGAGTAGTTCTGGAAGGAGGAAGGAGCCTCTGGACCTGGATTTTCAGGGCATACAGGAAAAACTCTTATTTTAATACCCTCTAGTATTCATTTCCATACCTAGTCATCATGGCTGCAGATAAGAAAGGAGGTCAAAAGAGGCATCCCTGACATCTGCCATCAACCATAAACCCCCTGGCACTGTCACCACTGCAGAGCTACAATGAATCCTATCCAGACTCAGGAGTGGTGTTGGAGTTAGTGTTCCATTATGTTTAATGTCTCAGAGAAAGGGAGTCTGAGCTTGCTTCAGGGGCTGGCCATCTCTAGCCAGGTCTAGATTTTCTGGGTTTTTGGCTAAGCAGAGGTATAGACTCAGGCTCAGGGCGAGCACACAGACCAGTCAGGGCCTTGCTCGTTCACTTAATGCTGCAGGTGTCCATCAGCCCTGCTCTGCACAGGGACACGGGGATAATTCTCTACCTCTCAAGGTGCTCACATTTCAATAGGGAAGACAGGAGCTCACTCTAATTTGTCATCAAATGATAAGCAGTGGCAGAGGCCATGGAAGGTACAGATGATATGCAAGGGGAGAGTGACCAGTTCTGCAGGCCACACGATACTTTCTGTGGCTCACTTTTTCTAAACTCAAGTCCATACACTGGGCCAAAGTCCAGCACAGGACAGTTCATATGAGATTGTCAGTTTGGCTTAAAAAATTTATCTGGCAGCTGCCGGATACCCCTACCCTGTGCCAGTTGCCAGGGTGGACACATGAGGAAGATATAGCTCTGTCCTCAAGGAGCTCCTCTGAAGTAGAGGAGACAGATTTAGAAACAGATAATCATTATGTAATCTGGTGAGTGTGATGATTGGGGTATGTAAAGAGTATCTAGCAAGAGTAATAACTGAGGCCAGGCACGGTGGCTCACGATTGTAATCATAGGAGTTTGGGAGGCCGAGGTGGATGCATCACTTGAGGTCAGGAATTCAAGACCAGCCTGGTCAACATAGTGAAACCCCATATCTATTAAAAATTAGCTGGGCATGGTGGTGGGTGCCTGTAATCTCAGGTACTCAGGAGACCGAGGCAGGGGAATTGCTTGAACCCAGGAGGCAGAGGTTGCTGTGAGAGGAGATCATGCCACTGCACTCCAGCCTGGGCAACAGAGTGAGACTCCATCTTAAAAAAAAAAAGAAGAATAGCAATTGAGTAGGAGGTAATCATGGACACCAAATGGACCCTACATCCATCAAACTGAGAAAAAAGATACCCCAATATTCCAGGTCAATAATGATGCTTCCTACTTTAAACCTCCAGGTTACTAAACAATTATTTTGGACCAAGCACTGTGCTAATCTCTTTTCTATCGGTTCATCTCATTCCTACAGAAACCTTATAGGATAATAAAAATCAATAAAAAAACGACTCAACATTATATGTCATTATGGAATTGCTAATTAAAACAACAACGAGATGCCACTACACACCTATTAGAATGGCCACAATCCAAAACACTGGCAATACCAAATGCTGGCAAGGATGTGGAGCAGTAGGAGCTCTCATTCATGGCTGATGGGAATGCAAAAAGGTGCAGCCACTTTGGAAGAAAATGGGACCATTTCTTATTAAATTAAACACACTCTTACCATGTGATTCAGCAATTACAATCCTTGGTATTTACCCAAATGAGTTGAAAACTTATGTCCACAGAGGAACCCACATAAGGATGTTTATAGCAACTTTATAATTGCCAAATCTTGGAATCAACCAAGATGTTCTTCAGTAGGTTAATGAATAAATAAGCTGTGGAACATCCAGACAACAGAATGTTATTCAATACTAAAAAGAAATGAGCTATCAAGTCATGAAAAGATATGGAGGAACCTTAAACGCCTCTTACTAAATGAAAGAAGCCAGTCTGAAGAGGCTGCATACTATATGATTCCAGCTTAGTGAAATTCTGGAAAAGGAAAAAATATGGGGACAGTAAAAGGATCAGAGGTTTCCAGAGATGGGGTGGGAAGGAATAAGTTAGAGGAACATGGAGAATTTTCAGGGCAGTTAAATTATCCTGTATGATACTGCAATCGTGAATACATGCCATCATTCATTTGTCAAACCCCACAGAATGTACAACACTAAGAGTGAATCTTAATGTAAACTGTGGACTCTGGGGGATAATGATGTCACAGTGTAGGCTCATCAGTTACAACAGATGTCCTCTCTGGTGTGGGATGTTAATTATGGGAAAGGTTGTACATGTGTTGTGACAGGGAGTATATGGGAATCTCTGTACTTGCTGCTTAATTTTGGTCTGAACCTAAATCTGCTCTAAAAAAAATGAGGGCTGTTTAAAAAACAGGAAAATGAGAATGTAATAATTGTTCATATTTACCAAGGCTCACTATTAGCTAGGCAGGGTTTGAGGACTTTGGATTCACTTTAGTCCTCAAAATAAACCTTGGAGGCAGGTACTGTGATCATCATCTTCTTATACCAATGGAGCAATCGAGGCTTTCAAGGATTAAGGGAGGAGCTTTCCTCAAGTTCTTACAAGAGAAGCCAGATCCAATCTTCCAACTCAGGTTGTCCTGACTCCGGAATTCGGGCCATTTAACCACTGTGCTAGACTCTTACTTTGAAATCCAGGTCATATATTCCATCTTGGTATAGGTCCATATAAAATTGGCAGCTCTTTCTTTCTTTCTTTCTTTCTTTCTTTCTTTCTTTCTTTCTTTCTTTCTTTCTTTCTTTCTTTCTCTCTCTTTCTTTCTCTTTCTTTCTTTCTCTTTCTTTCCTTTTCTTTCTTTCTTCCTCTCTCTCTTTCTTTCCTTCTTTCTTTCTTCTCCTTCCTCCCTTCCTTCCTTCCTTCCTTCCTTCCTTCCTTCCTTCCTTCCTTCCTTCCTTCCTTCCTTCCTTCCTTCTTCTCTTTTTTCTTTCTTGCTTGCTCTCTTGCTTTGGTCAGCAGTTGTTTGACTCCCCCTCTGCAACAGGCTCCGTTCATTGTATGTTCATTATATGTCCATTTTCACTGTCCTGGGAGATAAGAACCTTGAAATACCTGTTCTACTTCTCCTGACCCTGGCTGCATGGAGAGGATCAGATGTGAACACTGGAATTCCAACCAGTCAGCACAATGACCTGCCCTTTATTGAACTATTTGAAAATGTGGCAGAGTCCCCTTAGTGAAATGACACAGTGCCAAAGAACACCAGGAAATTAAAATACATAGAAAGTACGAAGCAGTACCTGGCACAGTTTCAAACCAATGGGCCATCAATTCTGAGCAAAGCTGCACATTTGGCGCGTTTGCCTTGGAACCAAGCAGAGTTCTGGGCTTGGAAGTGAGATAGAGAAACTTCTTCCCTTCTGCCCCCCAGAAGCCAGGATTTTGGTCTGCTTTAGCCAGATGAAGGCTATAATTGTCCCTTTATTGTTAATGAGATGTAGCCAGCTGGCATTGTACTTGTAATTATACCTGTAAAATCATTGTAGTTGTAGTTGTCTGTGCAGACAATCGAATATGCATATATGAATATCACAGTCAAGAAGTGGACTTTGAAGCTTATATTGAGCTCCAATCTGCCTTGTTGAATTTACAGTTACTTTGAGTGTTCTTTCTTCCTTTTTCCGTATCATATAGAGTTTGTTTCCCAACACCAACATGCTCAGACTGTGCAAGTGCAAATAAACTCCATTGCTTCCTAGCCATGTGACCTGGGGAAAATTACTAAAGCTCTCTGAGCCTCCATTTCCATCCGTGATGGGGAAAGTAATGACCTTCTTAGGGGATAATAATAGATGCTTCACAAGGTCTATCTAAGGATTAAATAAGACCCTTCTGTTAGTAACACATGCAAGCATTTTTACTTTCCAAGTGCATTTACTGAGAAGCCCAGGGTTCCCGCCCTGGGCTGCTACTGAGACACAAAGGTGACCAAACTTAGGCTCCTGCCTGAAAGCTCACCAAGGTGGGAGGGAGACAGATGCATGAAGGACTAATTTTCACAGCAGCCAGCCGTCTTCACTACTATGACCCATCAACTGTGAGAAATGCAATTGACTTAAAAGCATCTTTTTAGGGAACATACATTAGTATGTTACACATTCATATTCTGATATCAGAAAGGATAAAATATGGAAAAATTATCTTAGCATTAAAAAAATGTAGTGTATCTCATAATTGACATACAAAGGGCTGAGGGAAAAGAAAACACTAGCAGCTTTGAGACTGGAGTGGTCAGAGAACAGAATCTTAGCACTGGACTTTGAGGGGTAGCCTAGAAATCCACAGGTAGAGAAGGAGCAGTGGGTGGGGCAGGGGGCAGCATGAGTCCAGGCTTGGACATGAGAACTGGCAAGAAATCGAAAGAGGGGAGGGTGAGTGTGGCGAGAGGGCCTTTGTGCACCTCGGGTTAAACAGGTGCTGGACCCTCTGGAGAGGCCCAGATGTGTCTGGGTGCAGACCCCAGCTCTGCTGCTCACGGGCAAAGCTGAGCTGGCCTTTTTGTGTTCTGTGAGCGTCTGTGTTTCTGTGCAAAACAGCAACGGAAAATCACCACTTCCGGTTCTGGTAAGAATGACACAAGGAAAAAGTATGTGACCGTGTGGGGACAAGTCTGGCACAGAGGAGGGGGAAGGAGCTAGTGTTGGACTCCTTTGCCCATTTTTGCCTCCCATGCCCCCCACCCGCCCCTGCAAGCAGGAATCTTCAAAATCTCAGTTCAGAAGGGGGAAGCGCTGCCCTACTAGCAAGAGGGGAAGGGGCAATTCACAGTTTTCCATAGGCAGAGCATGAAGACTGTGGCCCGGGAATGAGAGGAATGGGCAAGCGGCCTCATGCTGCACCAGGCCGCCCAGAGCAAGGCACGAGGCAGAAGGGCCCCCAGCTCATGGTATTGGAATAGGGATCAATATTGCTATGCCATTGGATCAATATTCCCATGCCCCTCTTATTCATCATCTGCTAGGCTTTTGTTGTCCCCTTCCTTGCCCCATTCTCTGCCTCCCGGGTCCTGGCCCCTCACCACCCCACCTCCCCTTGCCAAAATTATCAGATATGGCTGTCATCTGGGCCAGGCAGGCCGCCAGGTCAGCTTACGCAATGTGTGGCGCCTACTTAAAGTGTCTGAGGGACTCACCACTCCGTCAGGACCTGGGGGCAGAGAGTAATTATGGCTCCCTCTTTCTTCTTTTTTGCTTTTGTAAAGGTACAGTATGAATTGGTGTTTTCCTCAGCGTTCCCCTCTCCTCATCCCTTAAAGCGACAGAAGAATCAAAGGGTATGCGCTTATTAGACCACAGAGGAATGTGGGCACGGAAGGAAGCCGCTGGCAGGATTCCTCCCTCGTGAGAGGGTTAGTGGAAAAATCCATCCAGGAGAGCTTGGAGGAGGCCCAGTGGTTGGGTGGTAGTCCCTGAACGAGCTCTGGGCAATGCATTCCTCACACACCTCTAAGAAAAAGTGTGTCAGTTCAGGTCGCAAACAGACTGTTTTTCAGACTCACATTTATTCCACCCCATATTATTCACCTTGGCAAAGTTGTACCACATACGACTTTCTCTTCAAAAGCTTACATTCCAGTAACTTCTAAGAATATAGCTTCTGGGCCGGGTGCAGTGGCTCACACCTATAATCTCAGCACTTTGGGAGGCCAAGGTAGGAGGATTGCTTGAGCCCAGGAGTTTGAGACCAGCCTGAGCAACATAGAGAAAGCTCATCTCTACTAAAAATAATTTTAAAAAATTAGTCAGGTGTGGTGGTGAACACCTGTAGTCCCAGCTACTCAAGAGGCTGAGGTGTGAGGATTGCTTGAGCTCGGAAGGATGAGGCTGCATTGAGCTATGATCACATCACTGCACTCCAAACTGAATGACAGAATGAGGCCCTGTCTCTAAAACAAAAATAAAATAATACAGTTTTCTGAACTTTGCAAATATTTGCATGAAATGTGTGTAGTAGGCCGGGCGCGGTGGCTCAAGCCTGTAATCCCAGCACTTTGGGAGGCCGAGACGGGCGGATCACAAGGTCAGGAGTTCGAGACCATCCTGGTTAACACGGTGAAACCCCGTCTCTACTAAAAATACAAAAAAACTAGCCAGGTGAGGTGGCAGGCACCTGTAGTCCCAGCTACTTGGGAGGCTGAGGCAGGAGAATGGCATAAACCTGGGAGACAGAGCTTGCAGTAAGCTGAGATCCGGCCACTGTACTCCAGCCTGGGTGACAGAGCGAGACTCCGTCTCAAAAAAAAAAAAAAAGAAATGTGTGTAGTAATAGAGGGGTAGACATATTATGCAGTGACACAGATGGGCACATTTATTCTGTCGGAATGACTGAGGGCTTCCTGGAGGAGGTCACATCAGAGCTGGGCTTTGAGGTATGGTTAGGCATTCAGGAGGCAGAGAATGCCCAGGAAGACTTATAAATATCAACAGCAACAGCAACAGGCTGCCTGGGAAGCAGCTGGGTCCTGAGGCAGGGCCATGATCAGACCAGCAGGAGGCTCCTCTGTCTGCAGGACGCAGAACAGAAGCCAGATGGAGGGCAGCTTATCCTGCGTCTAAATGTTTAAAAGCTGAGAATCAGCTTAACTGTTAAGTAAACTATTTCTACTCAAAGTGTTTAAAATGTGGGTCTATTTTATCAAAAATATAAAGTCACTGAAAAAAGCTAAACAATAAAAAGCTAAAAAAAGCTAAAAAATAAAAAAAAATCCATTATATTTTTTCTAAAAAGAAATTTCTTCTAAAATATTCGGAATTATTTTTAAGAGCAGAATGTTAAGATATGATTTATTTAATTTTGTGTATATATATATTTTAAAATTGCGGCAACATATATAATATAAAATTTATCATTTTAACCATATTTTATTTTATTTTTCTTTTCTTTCTTTTTTTTTTTTTTTTTTTTTTTTGAGACAGAGTCT